>NW_020884875.1:21642730-21786794 GCF_003945725.1 Corapipo altera | reverse complement strand
TCCCTCTCTCTCCCTCTCTCTCCCTCTCTCCCTCTCTCTCCCTCTCTCTCCCTCTCTCCCTCTCTCCCACTCTCCCACTTACCAGTTGTTTGTGAGTCGCATCCCTCACAAACATGCACTCATTCCAATGCTGTCTCTAACTCTGGTCTAGGCAGAGTTGGGGGGGCTGCAGGGTTTCCCTCTTCCCCCCGGAGAGGGAGAGGGAAGGAGCCAGCCACCCTCAGCCTTCTCCACCTACACACAGCAGACACCAACAGCCAAAACAACCAAGACAGAACTGCCAGCTGTTTCCGGTGCTGTGAAGAAATTCTTTACAGAGAGGGTTATCAGGCATTGGAACGGCCTACCCAGAGAGGTGGTGGATTCACCATCCCTAGAGGTTTTTAAAAAGAGATTGGACGTGACCCTTAGTGCCATGATATAGTAATTGGAGTTGGATCAGGGGTTGGACTTGATGATCTTGGAGGTCTTTTCCAACCCAATCGATTCTATGATTCTATGATTCTATGATTCTATGATATATGATTGTGAGCAGAAGCGAACAACATGAGTGGTGATTGGCTCTCCAGGGAACACTGTCCTGGCACCCAGTCAATCACCTCTGAGCCCCCCCAGCCTCTCAGGGGGGCCAATTTCAAACTATGACAAGTAGTAAGGTCTGCTCTCTATGTAACACTGAGAAAAGTTAAATTGTTTCCTGACACTCAGAAGGAAATAAAAGTCTGATGTGTTCATGTTGAGAACTCTTCATGTTAATGATTGCTTTTGCTTCCTTTAACTGCCTAGCAGTTGCTGTATGATCAGGTAACTTCTCTCTCTGGCCCTTGTTTCCCTTGGGAGAGGGAAGAGGGTGACTTTCAAATACTTATTTTGTGAGAATATTTATCCAACACTCCTTCTTTCTGTGAGGTAGTTGTTGTATTGTTTTTATTGATGTCTGAGCTGGGCATGGTTGTTTATTATTGGCATGCGGAGCTTTGATTTCTTCTTCCTGAGTGTGTCTCCTGTGTTCATAGCTCTCATACAGAGACACTTTTTATAGTGGTGTAGAAGTTAGGCTGATGTTAGTTTATTCTGGCTGGTCTTGGTTCCATCTATAATAACCATTATTTAGAAGAGTCAGTGCAAGATGATGAAGAGAATATTAATGGGACAGAAATTATGTTATTACTTAGTGTCACTAGTTGAACATACTGAATGTGTATATTTCATATATGGCCAGGATTCTTCACTAGATTAGACTCCCTCAAATTCTTTAGAAGGTACAGCTGTTTAAAAAAATATGCCTAAGAAACTGAAAAAAAACTTGGGATGTTTCATGGAAGTCTTCAATCTTATCTTCCTTGAAACACTTTGATTGTAGTTTTCAAATGATGCTGGTAATTTTTCTGAAGGGAAGCCTCTCCTAAATCTAATGCCTCACTGGTTGTTCTTGACCTTTCTCTATCTAGAATTAATGGTAGTTTTTTCTATTAAGAATACAGTAGTAAAAATTTGGGAACATGACTACTTTGAAACAATGAATGGCCAGAGGTTTACCCTTCTAGCAAGCTGTATCTAATTTTTTGATTTTGCTGTTGATAACATTCACTTCAACATTTTTCTGTATGTCAGTGTTTCAGTCTCTTTTATTTTGGATAGGAAAGTGGCATTGTTACAGCTCTGTGATGATATGCCTGGCATTGGTTTGAGTGGTTTATTGCAGTGTGTTATACCTAATTGAATATAACTAAAATGGATCTTTTTTATAGGGACTTGTGTCTACAAAGACTGATGTTTGCTTATAAGACCAGTTCTGGTTCAAATTCTGGCAGATCATCTTGTTAGTTTAGAGAATTGGGAAAGAATGTGTGACAACCAGATCTTCATAGGTCTGTATTTCATACGCCACTCTGTAATTCTTCATGTAAAATATATAGGGAATAACACTGCTCTGTACTTTGCATCAATAAATGCTAGCAAATGGTTTTACTAGTCTAAGTTGGCTCTCACTGGCTTTATTCCTTAAATATTGCTTACCTATAGATACTGGGTTGTGCAGATTAACTGTTAAAAGGTCAGTGAGTGATTTTTCTGTCTGGATTCCTTTGTGATGTTCTTCTGGTAAACTTCAAAGCAGGTTTTGTAATGAGCCCAAAATATTTGTTTTGTAGAAATGTGAAGGAACCTTTAAATAGAGTTCTTTACTGTACATGAATTTTTTTTGTTCACTGGTGCTAAAGCCAAAGAAAGGCTATTGCAGTAGGTCAGTTTGCCATTTTACTTAAAGCAAACACTAGCATTTAATTTCATATCTTCTCTGCCAATGAGAGTAACTAAGTTTTCAGTTTTCTAAGTATTGTCTCGATACTATTGGCTTAATACAGTATCTTCAACCTTCCAAAGAGAATAGGTGGGATATATGTGAAAGTAAATTTGTCATTACCTGGTTGCATTAACTCAGAAATAGTTTCAGATTGGTGTATTCTGTTGTAAAAGGAACAAAGGAACTGGAGTCAAACTGCTCTTTCTGTTGTGGAAATTCAAGCCTCTGCCAAGAAGTTGATAAGCTGCTTTTTACCAGATATTTCACCATGTTTCCACTGGAGTGTCTGCTTATTTTTAAGTTTTGGGTATATGTGTTTCACAAGGTTACCTAATGCCTATGAAGCATCTACAGGTTCAAAAACATATGGATGGAACAGATTAATTTGTGATTTATTCTTCTATTTAAATCTTGCTAAAAATGCCTCATTGGTACCTGAATCTTACTGTGGAAAAACTATGAACTGTAATTTCAGTCTTACTGAACAAGATAATTCTCAGTTTCTATGCAGAAACGTATTGAAAAAATGCTACTTTAATTTTTCCTTGAATTATTCAGAAAATCTCTTTGTAGAATACAGATATTCCTGTTTTCTGTTGCCAGAGTATAATTTTGTAAATTATCTTGTCTTTGGTTTTACAAGTAGATTAAAAGTGGTTTGAGTTCTCAACAGTTTTTAACCATCACTGTATTATGTATGTACTGACCTTGCCACTGCTGTTTTTTTTATCCTCTGAAGTTCTCAATTTGTTTTGAACTTGTATGAAATGTTAATTCTGTTGGGATTTTTTCCCATCTCGTTTTACTTACTGTTCCTTAAAATGTCATCTGTATGCGACAGGAATAAGTAGCCATCAAGTTGTTGTGCTTTTCCGTGCCATCTTCCTTACGTTGCCTTGCAGTCTTTGAGGTAAAGACAAGATGGTGATTTTATTTACTACCCAAATATCAGAGGCTTATGCAAATGAATAGCAGCATTTAGAGTAACTCTATTATGGTAGCTGCATGAGTATATTTATAGAAGATGCTTTGTAGTTGTCTTTGGGAAGAAACACAGTAGTCTGCCTGACTGTTGCAAGCAGTTCATATGCAGAGGAAGTCTTCATGTTGTCCTATTTATATAAAGATTTCTGACACCAGACCCTCAGTTACAGCATTAGGGGAAAGATAGTGAGATCTCATTTAAACACATTTAAAACATGAAATGCTGAAAAAGTGGAAGCTAACATTCTGTCGAAAAGCAGACAGATGATTTTTGATCAATAATAGTGCTCAGGATTTTCTGTCTTTATCAATTTTAGCAAAAAGAGAAATGCTTCATTGATTCTCTTTTACATTTTCTTTGCCTACCCAAAGCTGGATATCGTTAATCCTTGATCCTACCAAAGCAGCTCTGTGTGGTATTACTGGGGTGACAGATTAAGGGCCAGAAGTGTTTAAGGAAGTTAGAGCAGGTTATCCTTATCATCTCAGAAGTGTAGTTAAGATTCCCGTTACACCTGCACATGTGAGTATTTTGCTACTGAATGAAATTGAATAGCTGAGGAAATGCTCTAAATTCAAGTTTACACAGAATGACAGAATCTGCTGCGTTGGAAGGGACCCATAAGGAGCATGGAGTCCAATCCTTAGCCCTGCACAGGACCATCACCAAGAGTCACACCATGTGCTTGAGAGTATCACCCAAATGCTTCATGAACTCTGTCTGGCTTGGTGCTGTGACCACTTCCCTGGGTTCCAGTGCCCAAGCACCCTCCGGGTGAAGAACCTTTTCCTAATATCCAACCTAAACCTCTCTGACACAACTTCAGGCCATTCCCTTGGGTCCTGTCACTGGTCACCACAGAGAAGAGATCAGTGCCTGTCCCTCCTCTTCCCCTCACAAGGAAGTTGTGACTGCAATGAGGTCTCCCCTCAGTCTCCTCTTCTCCAGGGTCAACAGACCAAATGACCTCAGCTGCTCCTCCTACAACTTCCCCTCAAGGCCCTTCACCATCTTTGTTGCCCTCCTTTGGACACTCTCTAAGAGCTTAATAACTTTCCTATATTGCAGTGCCCAAAACTGCACACAATATTCCAGCTGAGGCCATTCCAGTGTAGAGCAGAGCAGGACAATCCCCTCCCTCGACCAGCTGCCAATGCTTTGCCTGATGCCTCCTCAAGACACGTGTAAGACCCCAGGTTCAAACTATGAGTTCATTGAAGGGGTTTAACTTTAAAAAAATATACAAGGCTCCAAAAATTTGCTGGCCAAATTTATTAAAAGGCCCCTCAGTTCTTTAATAACTTGAGAGAGCACACAGGAGAACACACTGCACACGTTTATCAGGAGGTCAAATAACACACTTTTACTGGCAAAGTTTAGATAATAAGGGAACTTGGCAAAAGCTTAAAGAGCAATATTCAAGCAATATAAAGCATTTCACAGTGTCCCTCAGGGATCAGTGTTGGGCCTAGTTCTGTTTAATATCTTTATTGATGATCTGGATGGGGGGATCGTGTATCCTTAACAAGTTTGCAGATGACACCAAGCTGGGGGGTAGTGTTGATCTGCTGGAGGGTAGGAGGGCACTGCAGAGGGACCTGGACAGGCTGGAGAGATGGACCAAATACAACAGTATGAGATTCAACAAGGCCAAGTCCTGCACTTTGACCACACCCCAGCACTACAGGATGGGGCAAGAGTGGCTGGAGAGCAGCCAGGCAGAAAGGGACCTGGGGGTACTGACTGACAGCACCTGAACATGAGTCAGCAATGTGCCCAGGTGGCCAAGAAGTCCATTGGCATTGTGACTTGTGTCAGAAATAGTATGGCCAGCAGGACCAGGGAAGTGATTCTTCCCCTGTCCTTGACATTTGTTAGGTTGCAGCTCTAGGGCTATGTCCACTTCTGAGCCCCTTTAGATTAGGAAGGACATTGAGGTGCTGGAGTGTGTCTAAAGAAGAGCAGTGAGGCTGGTGAAGAGTCTGGAGCACCAGTCCTGTGAGGAGCAGCTGAGGGAGCTGGAGTTGCTTAGCCTAGAGAAGAGGAGGTTCAGGGGAGATGTTCTCGCTCTCTACAACTCCCTGACAGCCAGGTGGGGGTCAGTCTCTTCTCCCAGGCAACCAGCAATAGGACAAGAGGACACAGTCTTAAGCTGCACCAGGGGAGGTTTAGGTTGGACATTAGGAAGAAGTTCTTCACAGAAGGAGTGACTGGGCATTGTAATGGGCTGCCCAAGGAGGTGGTGGAGTCACCACCCCTGGAGGTGTCTAAGGAAATACTGGATGTGGCACTTTGTGCCATGGTCTAGTTGACGTGATTTGGGTCAGAGGTTGGACTTGATGATCTCAGAGGTGTTTTCCAACTTAGTTGATTCTGTGATTCTGTGAAAAGCATTGGCTTAGCACAGGCTAACCCAATTTAGCAAAATCCAACCCATCCAGCTTTAAGTTACCCAAATCTCAAGAAAGGAGATTAGAAGAGGAAGTAAAGAAAGAGAGAGAAAAAGAGAGAATTATAGTGTGTCCAGATGGTAGGGTCGTGACGACACGATACCCTCGTGGTGCTGGTTTTATCTCCTCTGGCCCCCTGTGGCCATCCCCCTGCTGCTGGGATATCCAATGTACCATCCCATATGGGCCTGGGGTGGGGCTCTAGGATATAGTGTGGGACACTGCTCGTGATGTGCCATTGGCTGGTGGCTGCTCCGGTGCTGCCCAGGGAGGCTCCAAGGGGCTGGGGCGTGGAGCAGGTCACCACTTCACCTTTGTGAAATTCAATCTTCCCCTTCCCCCCACCACTTGAGTTGGTCAGAGACAATAATTAATATAATAATCCAGTGTCTCACAATACAGTTGGCCCTCCTGGCTGCCAGAGCACTAATGACTCATATTCAACTTACCATTGACCAGGTCCCTTTCCATGACACTGCCTTCCAGCATCTCATTCCCCAGTTTGTCCGTATATCTGGGGTTACCCCATCCCAAGTGCAGAATCTGGCAGTTTCCTTGTTGAACTTCATATGGTTGGTGATTGCTCAGTCCTCTAATTTGTCAAGGTCTCTCTGCAGGGGCTCCCTGCCTCTGAGAGAGTCAAGAGCTCCTCCCAGTTTTGTGTCATCTTCAAACTTGCTTAATGTACCCTCTAGTCCTGTGTCCAAGTCATTTATGAAGATGTTGAAGAGCACAGTTGAAGAACACCACTAGTGACAGGTCACCATTCACTATAATGTGCTCAGGCCTGAGAGCCAATTGCTCACCCACTGCATGATGTGTTTATCCAGCTGTGTGCTGGATCCAGAAGGATCCTGTGAGAGACAGTACAGGAAGCTTTCATAAAATCTAAAAAGATTACATCAACTGACTTCCCTTGACCTACTAGGTGGGTTACCTTGTCATAAAAGGAAATCAGGTTTGATAAGCAGGACTTTCCCTTGTGAAGCCGTGCTGGCTCAGACCAACGGCAGTGCTGTTTTTCAGGTACTTTTCAATACCTCACAGAATAATCTTCTCCATAACTTAGTTATAGTTTCTGGGGTCCTCCTCCTTGCTATTCTTGAAAATCAGGGCAATGTTCATCAGCTTCCAATCAACTGGGACCTCTCCGGATTCTCAAGATGGCTCAAAAATCATCAAGAGAGGTTTTGTGATGACACCAGTTAGCTCTTCGAGGATTCTTGGATGAATCCCATCAGGGTCAACTGGGAGCTGATTGTTCTCGCAGTCATGGTCCTCCAGCTCAGGACACTGAGATCCCCTTGGTCCATCATCCATGTTGAAAAGCAAGGCAAAGAAATCATTGAACACCTCTGCCATGTCTCTGTGTCTGTTTGTAAGGTGACCATCCTCATCCTGTAACAGGCCAGTGATATTTCTATACTGCCTATTGACATTAATATATTTGAAAAAACTCTTTTTATTGCTCCCAGTTTTTTGGCCAACTGCAACCCCAGTTCAGGGAGCCAAAAACTTATAGGAACGGTTCTTGTCTTCTTAAATTTAAACTCAGATTCTGAAATTGTCTGAAGATGGCGAGAAGCAGCAGTGACAATTTAAATGATCAGATTTTATTTTCTCATGTTTGACTTTCAAGGTCAATGGAAAAAATGTCCAGTAAAGGTAATTTTTGTATCTAGCAGATAATATTTTCGTAGCTACATAAATATAAAAATATGACACAGTAGCTACTTAGTATTGTCCATCTCAAGATTTGGAACTGCAGTAGCGATACAGTATCCTTATTTCCCTAATCTTTTTCTACCCCACACAGTTCTAGGATTATAAACTTTTTAAGTTTAAAGGATTTTAATTGGACAGTATTTATGTCATTCCTAACACTTCTGGTTTTGTTGCAACCACACCTTTTGCCTGTGGTTTAAGATTTCTCTGTGTTTGTATTTGAGTAGAAGACTTCAGGCCACATTGTGTTAATTTTTACGTTGGTATCTTCTGTTGACTTTGAAATGTGCAATTCCACCTGTGTCCATAGCTCATAGAAAGCAAGAAGGGAAAAAACAGGAGAGGAGGTAGAGGAAAAAATGAAAGCCAAACAAACCAAGTCAGGGACATTTAACAGAGAACTGCCCAAAACTCTGCATCCTATCTACGCCCTGATACTCTTGCGAACCTTTACTCAAAGGCTGGTGCAGAGAAAGATACCACAACCTGTTTTTTCTGTTATCCCGTGTTCACCAAAAGAAATGTATCTTAATTGAGTCTAAATATTTGTTTCGCTGCCCTGTGGCTTGCTCTTTCATTACAAATAAATTAACAACATGGCATTAAATTTACATAATATGTTTTAAATAAGAAAATGGAAAGATGAGCTTTAATTCATTGATGAAGAAAAACAATAAATTGCTGGCTATGACTTGTTCACATGTTGAAAAGTAGGATTGCTTTTAGGAAAAATTATTGAAAACCAGATTTGCCTCATTCTTTATTTTAAACTATTAAGCAAACAAAACTTCTCTGGTCTTTACTAATGTGATGTTTTGTTGGTTTGGTTGTGTCATGTCCTCCCTGCCTTCCCTTCTCCCCCACAATGATTAAAAGCTGTCTCAGAGCATTTGGGGAAACAATCAGGTTGGAAGGTGTCTTGAGTGGGTACTGGTTCATTTTTTTTTTTAAGACAATCCAGGGAAAATCTGAGCATTGGTTGATATTTGCAGACAGAAAACCTGCTTTTTTCAGTTTTGTGGAAATGTGCTCCTGACTCACTCAGCTTTTTCTGGAAGGTACTTTCTGAGCCATCAAATGTGGACTGTCTGCAACTTATGCTGTGTTAAGAACAGAACACTGTATGTTTTGGAGGGGAAGTGGGTCAATTTTTATGTGACTGTTCAACCTTGATTTAGACTCCTCTGCCTTTCATGTACCATCAAGATGACAGAAATTCTGGCACTTTGACTTTCCCTGCCCCTAATATTAACTGATAATACACATAAGCACTGCTTCCAAGTCACATCGTGGAGAACTTGGATATCTCTGAACTCTTTGGTCTTCAACAGTACTGGGCACAGTTTTATGGAGAAGGTAGAAATATCCTGATTCTCAAGGTGCTGCTGTCCATAAATTCCAGCTGCCCATCTCTTCTCTTTGAAAGGTTTGCAAAACCTTTTTTACTTGATCATAGGTTTCCTTGGGTGTTTTAGGAAATACTATGCAACCCTTTCCTAGTATTTTGCAAGTAAGAATGTTTTTTCAAAAGTAAGTTGTTTAAATAGGTTGAAGTATTATTACTACTACTACTTAGCACACATCTGAAATAAGTAAATGCAAACCTGCTTTAAAGGATTTCTCTGAGACATTTTTGTGAGTAAATCTCAGTTCATAGCTGTAAATATAGCTAGAAATAGGTATTGTTACTCCAGGTGGTACAGCTTTAAAGGATACTGTTTGAAGATGGAGGACATAGTTTAATTTTCTGCTGCTTAGCTCCCATGTGCTGAGCTTTCAAAATACCTTGTCTAGAGAGATCAGACCAAGGGGATGAAACTATCTCTGTTGCAGCTGTTTTGCATCTCACTCCTGCTTTTTCATTTTGCTGCTGATATTTGTGAAGAGAACTGTTTATTAGCTGCCTCTCTGTGCTGGTGATTTGTTTTGGTCTTGGAACTCTAGCTAAAAATTTGGGTTTCTTGGGAAAAAATGTCAAAGGGTTAATTAAAAAAAAAGTGTTGATATATTTGAGTACTGCCAAATGATGAAAATCAAACATGAGCTAGCTATTTTTTGAAGTGCTGCTGGCTATCAAGTCTCATATATTTGGTCTAGTTTTACTGCAGTTGCATTAGTATACTTTTCCTTTTCTGTGTGACTTTTATTGTGGCTTTTTTTTTTAATATTCAGGAAGTACTAAGGTAACTCCGTTTTTGTCTTCAAATATAAATCACTTTGTGTTCAAGTCCCCATTTTCTTCTTGCAGTTAGGAGTGATGGATTAGAATTAGGCTGCAGCACAGATTGGGAGAATCTCCCAGCATCCTCTTCCCGCAGAGGCATCAGCTTCCAGCATTGACTGTAGCTGCTGCCACTCACTGACATTTCTTTTGAATTCGGCTATGGAGAGCGCCTGTGTTCCCAGCTGCTAACATGTGAACTTTTATTGGTTTTGCTTGATAATTCATTAAAGAAACCTCATGGATATTGAGAAATAAAGCAATCAGTTTTCTCTTTATTGCTTTTCTTCGTTTGTTTTTTTTTTTTTTTCCTCTCTGTGTGTGCATGGTGGAAAAAGACAGAGTGAGAGAAGCAGCACCTATTTTTGCACAGAGACTGTATTTACCTACCTGAAGTTAACTGAAGTAATCCTGTAAGTATATTACCTCTGCCTAATAATCCCTAAAATCATAAATGTGGTAGTAAGATTTATGGGATTTTATCTGTGAAAATTTACTTTGGCAGGTATGTCAAACTACAACATTTCCTTTTCAGATGGATTTCCTTGAAGATAAAGGAAAACCGATAAAGGAAAACCAATCACAATAGGATTATGAAGTAATTGTTTCTCTTCCACCCTTTTCAGTGGTGAACAATGCTTTTAGAGAGCAGAAGCTTCTCTGCTGATGTCAGTGCTTAATCAGCTCAGATGCTGTAGGTTGTAGAACACTGCAAGGTGTGTATTTTGGGGTGCTGTTCTTTAAAATGTGGTAATTTAAAGACAGTATCAGACTTAAAGGTTTTTTCTCTATTTATAGACTGTCCTCTGCTCTTGGTAGCTGTGCTGATTTAACCATTTGAGCTTATATAATATTTTACTTACACATTTATTTCGTAGAACACAGTGCTGTGCTTTATAAGTACTAAATGTTAAGTATAACGCAGTGTCCTTTTAGAGACTTTAGTAATTTCAGAATGTCTCCAGCATGGGCTGTACAGTCACTGTGTAATAAATTCCAGTAAATTAGTTTGAAGTTTAGAAAGAGCGTCTTGCTAGGATCACACTGTCCTAATTGTCTCTTTGGATCTGAGCCAGTATTTGTGTGACGCAGTGTTAGTCCCATAAACATCTGGCCTGATTTGTTGTCCTACTTGCAGCATGATTTATTTTTTCTTTTTTTCCATGGGAGCATAAGTGAAATTTTTATTCGATTCATATAAAACTGCCAGTAAGCTTTCATTATTATTTGTACATGCTAGCTCTTCAAAGAGGATCTTTCTCAATGTATTTTCGTGTCAGCATGTCTTACTTAGACCTCCTTTCCAGGAAAAATGTTGAACAGATCTAAGTTATATTTTTGTTTTTATAGTGAACATCTATTTTTCTGTATCTACATGCTGTATATTAAGCTTTGGCAGTATTCCTCTCTGCCGTATTCAGGTGATCATTTTTGTACCCAGTATTGCACGTATTGATCTCAGCTGGATTATTTGATATAAACTATTAGTCTGATAAGGAATATTTAAACACGGTAAGTTCACAGTTTACCTGCAAAGATCTTGTGTTAAAACTTACATCTAAAAATACTGTCGAACCACTGAGTTCTATTAAAAAATCTGATAATCTTTTATGCTGCTGTGTATTTCCATTAGTGTTGAACAGAATAGTGTAAAGCAGATTTTTCTCCTACCTGCAAATCAACACTGATGATTCTTTGATTTTTTTTTTTCTACCCACTCTGTCAAACTGGGGTCAATTCTAAATACCTGTGATCTGATTGTTTTGCTGACAGTTTTTAGGCTTTCATATATTTTTGCAGTGCTGTGTCAAATTCATGCTGGAGTAGTTTGATATGCTTGAATAGGATTATTTTATAATCACTTTAGCGATCAGATGAAGTGTATGTGTATATTCAGGTGGGTAAATAGGAACCCAAGTAGTTGTCATGTGTCACAATATCACTGAGTCCTTATGGAAAATTTGAGTCTCCCTTTCTGTTCACATGAAGTGCAATTTGCTGTTGAACTTAAGAACTTGGTGTCAGATAAAGCTGCCAGTGTTTCTTTTCCCTTCAGACAATAAAATCACCCAACTTGCAATAAATTGACTAGTCTACTGAATCTGGTTAATGATCAATCCAAAACTGAAACATTTGGGAATGCTCTTGTCTCTTTTATTTAAAAATAAAAATAAGACAGTAAAGTGGCTAGAAACATAGCCTGTGGGTTTTTTGGGTTTTTTTTAGAGTAGTGGACTCTTGGCAATGGTGGGTGATGGTCAGCCAGCAAGATAAGCTTAGCCTTGACGCTATTTCCTCTGGTACCTGAGGGTCAGACAGATGATCAGTGATCAACTTTGCCAAGATTTTCTTTGTTTGTGCTTATTCAGTTGTTTTGTACCATCTACAGAGTAGTAATAATATGTGAGGATACAGCAATCAGTATTTTCTTGTGGTGTTCAAATATGGCATTGATAATAAATATGTAGGTAAGCAAAATCCGTGTTTTCAATAAGACAGACCACTAGGAAAGTTCCCTTATCTCATCACCACTTAGTCATGGAAATGTTTGGAAGCTAAATAAATCTCTTGATCACTTTCTTGTATTTTGTTACTAGATTCCAGCGAAGCAGCACTGTGGATGCTAGGCTGGTTTCTGGCACTCAAAGTCTGAGACCACAAATAAGACTTATATGCAGAATGTAAAGAAAAGAAACATTAATGGTGTCCTGACAGGTGATGATCTTGACATTTAAAGTTTAAGATCAGATAAGACTTCTAAGAACCAATTTTTGTTTGTATATAAGGTTTTCAGTGTGTTTGAGGGTCTTTAATGCATTTCAGTCAAAAGACAGTATTACAAATATTTCTGCTTCTGTGAGCAGTAATAACTCCTGAAAGAAAATAGTTGTCACCTCTAGGTAAATCTGTTTTGTTTAGAGGAGCTAAAACTGGAACTTCCATCTCTAAAAAAAAAGAAGGGAGGGCAAACACTTTTCCTAAAATACTAGCATCTCCCCCTGCCCCCAGACTTCTGGTCTGTAAGTAACAGAGCTTTATCTGCCATCTGTCTGCCTTGCCTTGTTGTTATATTGCATGTAACATTATACCTGGTAAGGTGTAATGACTGATCAGTTAAAATACTCTCTTAGTGAAATTCCAGTAGTCTTTGAAAAGCTGTCAGTTTGACCTTTCTTGACAATGCTAAGGTGGAGCTAAAACTGTGAAGTCATTCTCAGCTCATTTTTGTGCATATGATTTTAATAATGCTTGATTTGCAAGAGGGGCAACTGCCTCATTTTTTTCTCACTCAATTACCTCTTCCCTTCTCACTACCTGTTTTTCTGAGAGCTCCAATTCTGTATCTACAGGTGTACCTTTTGAAAAATAGTTTTCAATGCTTTCTCTTTATGTATACAAATGTATAATATCAGCTAGCTATTGTTTCTTCCTTTTGCTCTGCATCAGCTTTTCTGCCACAGCTGTAAGATAAGCAAGAGGAAATAATTTAATTTAAAAAATTCCAAACAACCAAACCAAGCCCAACAATAAACAAAACTCTCAAAACAATGAAACAAAAGCCCCAGCACTATTAAAGAAAGGGAAAATACCCTAGTGGTATGGCTTGATCATTCAAAGGATAGTATAGGCAGATCCCTTGGTATTCTGGCAACAATACAGGAATTCACTCATAGAGATTTACAAATAGCTGGCTAAATGCTGCTATCTCATAGCCACATAGGGTTGAGGAGGAAGGTGCAACCTCTCTGAACTGAATTGTAGCATGAGGTGTTTCCATCCTATGCAGTTTCCAGTCCTGTGGGTCACAGGTGTCTTCAAAAATTCAAGTGAAAGCTAGTACCCAGGAAGGGCTCAGATACGAACAATGCTGTTTTCCTCTCTCTGCTATAGAATGTGATCTTAAATACAGTGTGAGAGGAAGTCCTGAGAGAGGAATAAGTGAAAATAAGTGTGTTATCATGATGGTTTTGCCAGAATGTTGACTGATATAATTTAAACTAAATTAACATTATTAGGATGTGTTCATCTGTTGTGCATTTTCTGTTTGTTTGTGGGTTTTTAAATTATTTTTGTTTGCTTGCTGATTTTTTTTTTAATCTACCTGATGTTGAATGCATCCTAATATAGTAAGCTTTAAAGTATTTCTGCCTGTTTGCAAATTTGGTTAGCACAGCACTGGATAGTTTTGCTGCCAACTGGGTTTCTTTAAATGAATGTTTAGGATACAGACTACAGGATGTGTTAGTGAAGTTCTGAAATAGGGAAGACACTGCACCTTCAAGGGAACAGTCTGTCTTGCATCAGCATGAATTTTTTTTTCAATCTTTACCATAAATATTTTACTTACCTAAAAGTCATGCTTCTCAAAAGAGGGGATGTATACATAATAAATGCAGAATTTGCTGCGGAGGTATGACTAGTGGATTTACTATATGGGTAAAATAAGTTATCATTTACTATATTGATCAGATGGCTGAAGGTTTTAGATTTTCTATATTGATAATAATAGCCTGGAATAGGAATTGATTTATATAAATTGGAAATAATTTCAAACACCTAGCCATATGGCTTAAGATTTTTCTGTTGTGTGATTATAAGAGTTGTTGAAGTCTGGGCTTTAGATGAAATGGTAAAAAAGTTTGCAACAACTTTTCTGTTTGCATTAGGAAAAAAAATATTGATCATGTGATCTTATATCTTTCCCTGACCATTTTAAGCAAACAAAAAATGTTAAGAATCCTTTTTGTTCATAAACTGGATGTGACTGGCCATTTAAAAATACTGAGATAGCTTTAATGTCAAGGATTTAATATGCTTTAATGTGTTAGCAGCAAGAAGGGTCCAAATGTGAGAAAGGTTACTGACTTTGATTCTGCATTTCTGAATTGCTCTCCGGGTGGAAGGTATGCATAGCATGCATATAGGCAGAGGAATAAAATCCAGACTCATGGAGGCTTTCCTGACACACTTGGCTTTTTCAGAGGGTGTATCCTGTACCTATCCATCAAGATACTGAAAGATGTGCCAGCACTAGCATAGTGTGGAGTTGAGTTGTGTGTGCAGTTTCTTACATAGGTCAGTACTCCCACAGAATGATGTATGTTCTGCTTTCATGAAAGTTTCAGACTTTATACAGAAATTGTTTCTGAGGGTCATGCATCTCTGCTTGTAGTTGCTTAAATTCAAACCATACAGGAGTCTCCCAGTTGTGTGGTTTAAGAGTAGTCCCTTGTAATAGGAAGAAAATTCCACACAACTAGAAAGCTATTTTCTTTACTTTTTGAACATTTCCTGTATGTTCATGTCCTGTCTGCGGATTGTACTACCTTCAGCCATCCTTCATTAAACTATCTAGAGCATTAAACATAGACCTAACAGACTATCTCAGTAGGATTTGGCAATAAGCTTATTTTATTTTGACCTTTACTTCCTGTCATAATGCTCTTGGTGGACATTTGCCATGAGGACTAGTGCAACCTGCTACTCTGTGGTAGGTAGGTAGTACTCCTACAAAGTATCTCAGCTTTTGTTTGATGATTTGTGTTGCAACTTAGTTTCTGTGCAAATAATTGATAAAAATGATAGCAGATAGCATTGTCCCTTATGAAATGATTCAAATTAAATTTTGGCACAGCACTAAGCAGAAAAGTGAAGTATTACTGTTGGCTCATATATAAGTGATGGGTGAGAGGGATAAGATACTGTTTCGCCCCGGTCCAGAAGTTCCACGCTTTTACCAGTTGTACACTTTCATTTTAGACTTTGAGAGATTTCACCCACACGAATCCTTGCAAAGTCTTTGATTCTTTGATACCTCGAGTTCACATCCAGAGAAAAATGACACATTTTTCTCTAAGAGATTTCTTTTAATTTGGTGAGAAAGTAGGCATTTTGGCAAAAAGGATTTTGCAGAAATAACATACAACTTCTCAAAAGCATTACAATGGATTACTGAGACTAGCAAGCATTGCTGTAGTGAGGAAACGTTTGTTACACCCAGCAAACACAAACTCCATACAACTTAAGTGAAAAACCCATAACTTAAGTGAATACAGGAAATAGGTGTTTAAGTTGCCCACAGGAGTAAAGGAAGAGTGATTAAAAGAAAGAATAAAGAGAGAAAGAGAGGAGAAAGACATATTTAACACTCTGGAGGTCACATCTTGACAGATCAGGAGGGCAGAGGGCAAGGGCAGATGGAGACCATGTGGGTGTTTGTTTATAGACTTTGACCACTTCCCCTAG
Organism: Corapipo altera; assembly: GCF_003945725.1. Classification (NCBI taxonomy): domain Eukaryota; kingdom Metazoa; phylum Chordata; class Aves; order Passeriformes; family Pipridae; genus Corapipo; species Corapipo altera. Next base: position 21,770,862 of record NW_020884875.1, on the reverse strand, counting down.
ATGGGACCTTTGGCTCACTGCCACTCACTGTCCCCCCCAGCCAAAGTGAGGGGTGCCACCACCAATTGGAGGCTCCAGAGGGTGCAATGTGGGCAGACCATCAGGTGGACCTTATTGACAGCCCAGACACACGGCTTTCCCTGCCATGTGCTCTGCATGGTTGCAGCCTTGTTGACTCCAGGCCTAGCCCTCTATTTTTTTAAAGATTTTTATAGTTATTTTATAGAGTTAGGCAGAAAGGAAGTGTCTTTATCATAGTAAAGGATAACTGTTTCCATTTCACTAAGACTGAAGAGACAGAAGTAGTAATAGACTACTACAGGACTTCTAATGTTTGAATATTTGATGACTGTCAGGGATCAACAGCGAAGAACCTGCTCATTAACAATTTCCTTGTTCTCAATAATTTTTAAATATTGCAGAATTAAGGAAGATAGTATCCCTGTTCTAGCAATACACTTCTAATTTGAGGCATAGTGTGGTGGGTTGACCTTGGCTGGATGCCAGGTGCCCACCCAGGCACTCTATCACTTTCCCAGCTGGACAGGGGAGAGAGTAAGATGGAAAACAACTTGTGGGTTGGGATAAGGCAGTTTATTAAAGCAAAAGCTTGAGGATGCAAAAGCGAAGCAAAAAACCCTAAGTTTATTCTCTACTTCCCATCAGCAGTGATGACCCTCTGCCTCTGAGAAGCAGGGCTTCAGCATGCATAATGGTTCCTTAGCCATTGGAGACAATGAATGCCCCTCACTTCCTGCTCCTTTCCTTAGCTTTTATATCTGAATTGACATCATGTGCTGTGGAATATCCCTTAGGTTAGTTTGGGTCAGCTGGCCTGCTTGTACCCCCTCCCAGAATCTTGTCCTTGATTGGGGAAGGAATATTACATTACTGATGCTGTGCTCAGCAGTAGCCAAAACACTGGTGTGTTACCAACACCCTTCGAGCTACCAGTGCAAAGCACAGCACTGTGAGGACTGCTATGGGGAAATAAACTCCAGCTCAACCAGACCCAATATGCATAGTTTAAATTTAAAACACAGCAAAAAGAAGGATGCCAGCTACAAAGTCCTTTGCTGAAGTAACACAAAGGATCTGGATCACTTGAGTTTAACAAATGATTGGTGATGTGGTGGTGACAGTTTTTCAAGTGTTTTGGATCTTTGCTATATATTAAAGCCAGCCAAGAGAACATCAAGCACATTTTGGCATGTAAAGCCATGCAAGATGTGAACATGAATATTTAGTGACATCTCTGTAAGCTGTAAACTGTGACCTTTGATACTGCAGTTTTAGTACATCTTTTGATCTTGACTGGGAGAAAGTCCTCCAGGAAGACAGTGGGTTCCAGCCTTCACAGGCTTCTGTTGAAGGCTTGAGTTTATTTTAGGCGAAGCATGCAAGGTAGTACATGTCAGCACAGAGCTTCATGCCACAGTGTGTCTCACAGTAGTCCCCTGGATAATGGAAAGAGGAGAAGACAGACCCTGTCAGCTAAAAAGCTTTAAAATTATTGCTGTTCTTGGACATTACAAGGGATCAGTACACTTTAAGTAGAGCAGTGTTCAAAAATATCCAGAGCCTTCTAGCCAAGAAAATGGAACTATTCTAGTGAGGATTGGCTGTTATTTGTCATTAAGAGTTCATGTCATTGCTGTTTAAGACTCATGACAAGATGGTTACTCTTTTTGACAAGGTAAAACATAAAGAGTTCAAACCTGAGTTTTCTGATTCATTGCTGCAGAGGGAAAGATCCACTTCAGAAAGTATAGAAACATTCTGAATAGCGACAGTATCAGATTTTGACAGCGTATGAGGACTATTTGACTTTTTGCAGAAGACAAGAACCAACTGAGAGCAATCCATTTTAAAGCTGTTTTGTTATCATTAAGTTGGCAGTAAATACTCTAGCAGATGCATGCATATATGTTGCTCAAGTAGAGTGCTACGGATGGTAGTTTCTGCCCTAGCTGTTGATACTGTAATTCACACACAGGATGGGTTTTATTTGAGTTTATGGAAACAAATGCCTCTATAAGATTTTTCTGACGAAGCCTCTGTAAATGTTAAGGGTCATTTGTTTGCTGAAGTATTTATGCCTTGAGAAAGTGTTGTCTTAATTGTAATGCATCTGGTTTTCTTGATACTTATAATCAAGATAGCATCCTCTTTGTATACCCTGAATTTTTTAGAAGACCTTATTTTCACTCCTTTTGTTTGTATCAGATTTCTGTCTTAATATGATTAGCATAAAATTGAATTATTTTTGCTAATTTCATGTTTTTGTGGTCTTTATTCTTTGAAGTTTTGCTTTGCTCCCACTGATAACTACAAGTATTTTCAATATCAGTAGCCCGGTGAGACTTCAGTTAATAAGACCAGTAGCTGAACAAAACCAATTTGCTGGCAATTAAATTTTGTTCATGACATAAGGCTGATTATTCTTCCTATGTTGTAAAGAGCTGACAGAAGGTTTTAGAAGTTTAAAAACTAAATTCTGCAACCCCTATTCATGCAGAGTGTTGCTGGAACATTAGGTCCAGCTGATGTTAATAAAGTGATATAGAACTCAATATGTGATTTAAAATGTGAAAGTGTTGGATTAAAGGTGATTTTTTTCTGCAATTCTCCCATTTCTAGCTCCTGAATCCCTTTTCTCAAGAGAAAAGTTGGTAAATCATTCCACCTGGAATGATTGTTAAAAGCTTACTAAATCTTCTGTGGATACAAAGACAGTGGCATGCATCAAGTTAATGTGTAACTTTAGCTATATAATGGCTATTCAGGAATGCTTTTACACTGAGGCCTGGTGTGGAGAGATAGATGATGTTGTCTAAGTCATTACATGTTTGAATAACTTTTAAATACTAATGCAGTGACTTTTCACTTGGTTTAGGCTAATAGTTATGCTCCCTTTTAATTAATCGGGGGGGAAGGAGGAGGAAAGTGACTTAAACTATAATCTGCATTAACATTTTAAATTATGGGTGGTTTTGCTCTCTGTACATCCCGAGGATTGTCATCTTAATAGTGAGTATTCCAATACGTCTCAGGGTTTTCAAATCAGCATTCTTATGCTGTGTTTCCATTGCAGCTCCAAGTAGTTGATTAGAAGAACCTACTGAAGCTGTGAAGAACTTGCATATGGACAGTATATCTCCACTGTATTGGAACAGTTTCATGAGCACCAAGCTCAAGATACACAAACTATTGCTAAAATTCTGAACATTAACTCTTTTTTTCATAAAACATATTTAAAATAGAAGTGAGAAGATAAGAAACACTGTGTGTTGGGAAAAAGTATCCTTAGTACCTTGACAGTAACACAGTGTCTCCTTGTAATGTGACATTATTCTCTTTGCATAACACCCAATATAGCACATTTTCCATTCCTTTTTTTTTTCCTAGAAGTTAGCAGTATTTTGCTACTTTTGGCTGGGGTAGAGTTAATTTTCTTCACAGTAGCTTGTGTGGGCCTGTGCTTTAGATTTGTGCTGAACACAGGGTTGATAATATAGAGATGTTTTTGTTATTGCTGAGCAGAGCTTACACAGAGCCAAGGCCTTTTCTTTTTGTACTGCCACGCTGGCCAGGGGTCTGGAAGGGTATGGGAGGCTGGGAGGAGACACAGCTGGGACAGGTGACCCAAATTGACCAAAGGGATATTCTGTACTATATGACATCATACAGTACGTAAAATGGGGAGAAGAAGAAGGAAGAGGGAGCACATTTTGAGTGATGGTGTTTGTTTTCCCAAGTGATCATTACATGTGATGGGGCCCTGCTCTCCTGGGGATGGCTGAACACCTGCCTGCCCATGGGAAGCAGTGAATTAATTCCTTGTTTTGCTTTCCTTGTGTGTATGGCTTTTGCTTTCCCTGTCTTTATTTCAACCCAAGAGTTTTCCAGCTTTTACTCTTCCAGTTCTCTCCCTGATCCTGCTGGTGGGCAAGTGAGTGAGCGGCTGTGTGGGACTTGGTTGATGACTGGGATTAAACCATGCTAGTAGCTGTAAAATCTGTAGTAATATCACTGAAGTAGTGTTAATTTAATCTGCTGTGAGGTAAATTAAAGAATATGCTTATCTGATGTGATAAAATGTGTAAAGCTTCTGTCAGTTCTAGGAAAACTGTATGTGGATGTAGGGGAAAAAATAAGATTACCTATATAATACTGAGTTAGAAGGAAAACAATGTGAGTCAGCATTACTTGCTGAACTGTTCATCAGTCTGGTAACTTGCTGTAGAAATTGGTTTGTGATGTTTTGGGAGTAGAGGAGAAAATGTGCTTTTTCTGAGCCTCTGTGTAGAAATGCCAGCGAAGATAGCCAAGTTCCTTCTGAGTCAGTGTGCTCCTTTTTTCTGACTGTTGTGGTATCAAATTATGAATCTGAGTTGGAGTGAATCCTTTTGGTTATCTTCCTCTGCTGCAGGATGTAGGAAAACAGTAGAAAATATATGTGAAGAGTAATGAAACAGAATGCAACACTCTGATAGAGAATATGATTCACTTACCAGAAATAACAGTGTGAGAAAGCTAACTTCCCAAGTTTTATATCTGAAGTGGCAGAATAACTTCATAAACTTGCTTAATGTATAGAACAGGACATATATCAACTTAAGGAATACTGTTTGAATTGTCTGCAGGCTTTGGTCACACATAAAGTCAGCCTCAGGGGAACTAGTCTGTAATACAGGAAAAAAAACATGACAACCAAGTGCTGAAGAGATCAGCTGCTTACCCATTTAAGTAGGAAAACGTAGTTTTGACATAGTACCAGGTTGTTTAAAGAGCCTTGTTTATGGAATCATTTTACAAATATTGATATGTGACGGTGTTGATGGTAGAGCTGGGAGTATGATGGCATTTGGGAGCCTGATGGCAAACACTCCTCACTTAGACCTGAAAAGCCAGCATCTCCATGGCTGTGTTATACAAAATAAAGATTAGATTTTCCTTCCAGAGGAAGTTCCAGCAGTTTCTGATTGCGGGATAGGAAGTGTGCAAATTTACAGCATACGAGTACAGGAAATGTGTTTCTGGGCCTACAATGAGACCCAGCCAAGCAGTTGGAAACAAGACATTGCCCTTGCACCTTGATCCTTGCATTCAGAAACTGCTACAGTGGGGGGGTTCTGTAAATACTTTAATATATTTATATGCTGTTACTTCTCACATGAAACAGTAGGAAACTTTCTTACTCTTTCTAGGCCTAACACAAATACCTTTTAACTAAATATATAAAGCAGTCATCAACTGTTAATTTAACTGTGGTTATGAATGATCTACCTTCCCCCAGAGTATTTTATGAACTGTGTGGTTATACATGTCTCACTTACCATTCGCTTCCCTCCCTTACTTCAGATGACTATTCTTAATTCTCCATACTGTGTATAGCAGATCACTGCCTTTTAACGGATCTGGTTGCGGACTCTCTGCTGGTTTTCCCAGAGTGGAGCTCGGCCGCGCTGTCCCCCTTTGGCAGGAGGAAACAGAGACCAAGCTTCCCCGGGTGTTCCGTGGCAGAAAGGACCTTTAATCTTAAACTCGTGCGGTTCATATGGGTTCGGGGGGAGGGCAAGAAGGAGGACTGTGATTGGATCGAGGTATGGGGGGAGGGGAGTGGCTTGAGAGCCCAGTGATCAATGGGAGGTACAGGAGGACCTCATTCCAGTAACCGAGACAGGGATTTGGGGAGAGGTGGGCACAACAAGATTCATGATCGGGGGAGGGGGAGACCACATGGTTCCGATGGAGGGGCCACATGGACCAGGGGAAGTGCATAACTCAGGGAAAACCCATACAATAAAAACGCAAATAGTTGTTTTTCTGCTTTGCTCGGTCCCAGGAAGCTGCCGCTGTAATGGGCCTGTTTCTAAAGCTGTTCTTTCCGGGTCTCATAATCCTGCCGTTCACCCACAGCCTTTCATTGAGTTTTTCTGTTCCTATAGCTGACAAGAATTCTTGGCCCACAACAAAACTAATAAACATGCTGTAACAGGGGGAGGACCAGAAGGTCCATCTGTCCTCTGTAATTTTGAAGATTCCACGTACTTTAATATGACCTCTGGCATTTGTATGGGAAGACACTTGAAACAGGGTACTGCCTTGATGCTAGTAACAAAACAGCTGTAGTGTGCAAGTATGAAAGAGTAAAAATTCATTCTTGCTGTCTAGTAGATATCACCCTCTCCCCCACTCTTTTTTTCCTCCTCTTCTTGAGAAATGGAAGGCAGCTAACACATTCTTCCTATCGGAAAAGGCAGAGCAAATGGAATGTGTAATTTAACCAGGCACAGACTAAGTAAAACAGCTTCCTAAAACACAAATCTGGAAAAAGATTACAGAAGCATGGGAATACACAGTGGTAGTGATGATGTGTTATTGACAGAATAAGTCAGATCCTTACTTGTGTACTAGAAAAAAACCCCAGACTTTAAATCTAGCTAAAATTAGTTATTTGAAAATTATTTGTTAGCAGATGATATTCATAAAATTAGCTAATAAAACTGAGTGTTTTCTAAAACTTTTAGTTGTTAAAAATATTTTTATTAAATTTCTTAACACTATTCTTTGGAGAGTAAAAAAACCCGCCTGTCCAGTCATATTGTTATGTGCACATTTTTCTTTGTTTGTTTTGTGTGTGTGTGTGTGTGTGTGTGTGTTACAGTTAGATTAAGAGCAGCTGCACTCCTCTGTTGTGTCTCTTTGTGCAAGTTTCGAGCTGGCTTCCCGCCAAGTCTCTGAACTCGACAACAGAGCCTGTTTCCCAAAGAGGGAAGAAAAAAAAAAAGAAAACCCAAACAGCCAAAGCTATAGCAAAAATATATATTTTACATATAAAACAGATATAAACAGTGAGAATACTATATACCTTAAACCCCAGAAACCCCAAATAGCTTCGTAAAAGGGAAGAGGGGAAGGGAAAAGGGAAAAAAGGACAAAAAAAGGATGGAAAGGGACAGAAGCAAAACAGGTATGCACAATCTAAAAATCTGGTAACCAGCAAAATAAAGAACTGCAAAATCTCACCACTTCCCTTGAGAGAAGCTGGACACGGCCCAGCACTCTCCCCTCACGCGTGGCAGATAACAGCAGTCACTGTAGGCCTCAGCTCCAGATAAGCGAGACTGAGACAGGGACCCACTGTTCTCGAACCTCACTGAAAAGGAAGAGAGCGAGCTCTCTTATCTATGCCTTACTTATAACCCAAGTTACGTAAAGGAATAGCATGGAATACTTCCTGGGTCACCTTCCTAGTTCCTTCCTGGTTACAAGCTCATCTCCAGGGAGGCCTAGGGTGAAAACTATCACACTCTTCTTAAATTCCTCCTTCTGAGTTCTTCTCTTCTGGTTAGTTCTTAAATATTTATCTCATTGACAAGATCTGTTGCTTACCACTGCTTAACCTGACTTGGATAAAGCCCATTATCAAGTTTAAACCTGTTTTAAAGCTGTAGAGAGATTATCTTTTCCAGCTCCAGCTGTGCATATTGATGGCTGTGTAGCTTCTAGCTGTTAGTCACTACCATTTTTGTCCAGTTTGTCCCTACGTCTGCCCATGGAGCAATTTTTGAATGCTCCTGAGTCTTTCAGGCAAAACTGACCAAAGAAGGAGTTTTGTTAAGATGACTTCCACTTAAGCAAGTGCAAGTGATTTTACTTGTAGTGAATTAGGAAGAACAAAGGCTTTTGGCATAGCTACAGACTTCTGACAGGACTATTTTTAGCATAGCTGTTTGCAGAGGGAGCATCTGTTTAATACTTTTTTGGGTGAAAATATTTTGTCACCTCTTTGAGATTCAGATATGAATATAGAGTCTAAACAGTGTTTGTATTGATGGGGAGAATTGAGAGCTTGGGCACAGTGATAAGTTTTGAGAATTGGTCTAGTAAGAAAAGAAGAGCTAAGCCATAAACGTCACTTAAATAAGTAAAGGGGGCACACTTGTGTAGCATGGATAAAGTGTTAAGCATATAAACTGTTTTTGAAAAGGTATATTCTGAAAACAATAAAATTGCTATAAAAGACCTTCAATGTTATATAAGGAAAAGCTGTGTTTTCATTTTGTGTTTATATGTACAGTTTGAGTAAACTAAGAATCTTTTTTAGGGCGTCCAAGATGGATCTCAAGTGTGCTCTGGAAGAATGTTCAATGGCACTGAACTTATTTCTAAACAATAAGTTCTCCGAAGCACTGGAACTACTTCGTCCATGGTGAGGTCCTGTTTTTTGCTGAAGTTACTGTAAACAGATAGCGTAAAGTATGCTATCTAGTACCTGAAGATTATTTAAGGCCTCTGACGATAATGGTTTTCATTTATTCCCTTTTGTCCAAAAGCATTTATCCATATATTGGGGTTTTAGCAGTGTGGTTGTCTCCCTAAGGCCATCTCAAAACCTGTTGATGAACCACTGAATTGTTCTGTTAATCATTCAAACTGTCTTTCCTCATGCGAAGGGGGAAAGCAGGGAAGCAAGACCTTATCCAATGTATCTTTGATTAGAAAATTGTACAGTGGAACTGCTTTTGACAAGAGGGAAAATCTGGAACAAAACTCCAGAATACTCTTTTTGTTGTTTTTTATATTACGCTTGAATCACACATTTAAAGCACATCTTTTGATCTTCTGACTAATTCTACTTGTTTTCCTGTTTCCTTTCCTCCACTGAGAAGAAAAGCATGGCAGTGCAGATGTAAGGAATTAAAGAATACGGAGAGGTTCACAGGGCAAGTCTAGCTTATCTGTGACTTTGTGGGGAGGCAGTCTGGGTGGCTGATCTTCAGGACTGGGATCTGAATCCCATTCACTATTCTTCTCTTACCTGTGTCTCAAAGATGCGTATGATATTGAGGGATGTTTTGGCAAGAGGGATCTGTAGCCTGTGTTACTAGAGCGAGGTAAGGTTCCTCCTCTGCAGTTTAGTGCTAGTAAGAATGGATTAAGAGTGATGGGTTGGTGTTATATGGACGAGTTCAAGAACACCATTAAATGAAACTTCAGAAGGATGACAGAGTTATCAAGTGTTTACTTTTAGTAGTATGGAGAGCTCTCATACTTTAGTAGTATGGAGGGCTTTTAAAATTAGCTATACTTACTCTCCAACTCTCTTCTCTGAGCATTGTATAGTGTTATTTGAAATAGAGAAATACTTTGAGAAGGCCCACCTGCACTTGTGTGTATGCTAAAACTATTTTTAGGTGATATTGCAAAATAATAAGTTCTACCTGAAAGGATTGTGCATGAGCGTATTGCTAAACACACGCACACACATATTGCCCAAATGTTTTTTGTGCATTTGATTTATATTTCATTTTGCATTGTAAAACAAAAAAAACCCCTTATTTTGTCATGGTGTTTTTATGTACAGCAAATTGTTTGTTTGTAGTTGATGTTTGCTAATAAACTTTGAGCTTATTATATAGCACATTGCAAATGATGACCTATTGCAAAAAACAAAAAAAGTTGCCTATTAAAAAAAAAGCCTGATTGTTTTATTGAAAAATAGCCTTTTATTGAAAGTTAAACTTAAGTCCTTAAATAATGTAAAAATTTTAGGATAAGTGTTGATAGTTTTGAGAAATACAGACTTAGCCCAAAGGTCATCTTTCTTGACTCTTCTTAGGATTTCTGTCTTCAAAACTACATTTGGTAGTTGGCTCCTTGATTTAGAAGGAAGAAAAACTGTTAGGCAAACTAGAGATCATCCAACAAAGAACTAGAAGCCTATCTAGAAGACCAGAACAAATGATTTATTCAGAAGGGTTTGCTTTAGTTTGACAAAAAAGGAGACTTGCCCATTAATCCAGTAGTGGTCTGAATCTGTTGAAGGGAAGTTGCAAAGACAGAGGCACCATTCTCCCTAGTATAAGATGGTAAAACAAGAGTCAGTCACTACAAGTTGAGACTGAGGAGGTTTGTGCTGGTTTAAAAGTTAACCAGCAGGGGAAACCAACCCAACTCAAAAGAGAGATTACAAGTCAGAATAACAATTTAATAAAATAATACAACAGGCCCTAACCCACAAAGCCCAAATGTGCAACCCAGCACCCCAGGGCACAAACAAAGCGGTGGTCCCTGGGCTCCCCCCCTGAGCCCAAAGCAAAGGGAGAGGGGAAAAACTTTGCTGGTGGAAGAGCTGCTGCAGTCCAGCCAAAAATGGTGATTGCAGCCCAGCCGAGGGCGGTGGTCTCAGTCCAGCTGAGAGCGGTGAGCTGCAGTCTGGCTGAGAGCAGTGAGCTGCAGTCCTCCTCTGGATCCCACGAGTGGTCAAAAGGTTCTGAAACTCTGGGTTTATATATTCTCCAGCTCAGGCAGGAATGCTAAGTCCCTCCCTCAGAGTGGGGAATTCCATAAAAGGATGCTCAGTCCTTCCCTCAGAGTAGGGAATTCCATAAAAGGGCATGAGGACAAGAACATCCCCCCACCTCACAGGCCTCTATTGACAACAGTTTCTGGGAAATGGCATGGAAGGCTATAGAATACAGTTTTGGGCTACCCCATTCAGTGATGAATCAGTCCCAGCTGTTCTAACTAGGACATTATCCACCCCTTATTCTATGCCATCCATGTCATGCCCAAATTAACCCCCTTAAAAACTATGTCTCCTTAAAACTATATACAGTTATATATATATATATATATACAGATATACAATGAAACATTACAGACCATTCTCACTCAAAATTAGGTCCCCTTGTGGTATACAATGTGTCTCCCCATCTTTTTGCATTACCCACCAGGTGAAACCAGGTCCTTGAGCAAAAACAATCCCTCGGATGGGTTTGCCTTTGCTTGAGGTGGGACTAATCCAAACAGTCTTCCCTAACATTCCTCTCATATGCACCACGGGGACTTTATCTCCATCTACCATATGCAAAGGTTCTGATTGGGCAGGGCCAGCTCGATTGATGGAGCCTCAGGTGTTGACCAACCAGGTGGCATTTGCTAAATGCAACTCCCAGTGTTTGAGAGTCTCCCTACACAGTGCCTTCAGGGTGGTTTTCAGCAGTCCGTTACACCGCTCAACTTTTCCAGCCACTGGTGCATGGTAGGGGATATGATACACCCACTCAATGCCGTGCTCTTTGGCCCAGGTGTCTACAAGGCCATTCTTGAAATGGGTCCCATTATCACACTCAGTTCTCTCCAGGGTGCCGTGTCACCACAGGACTTGTTTTTCGAGGCCCAGGATGGTATTCCGGGCAGTGGCATGAGGCACGGGATATGTCTCCAGCCATCCAGTACTTCCTTCTACCATGGTCAGTACGAAGCACTTGCCTTGGCGGGTTTTGGGGGAGCATGGTGTAGTCAACTTGCCAGGCTTCCCCATACCTGTACTTCGACCACCGTCCACCATACCATAGAGGCTTTACCTGCTTGGCCCGCTTGATGGCAGCACATGTCTCACAGTCATGGATGACCTGTGAGACAATGTCCTTGGTTAAGTCCACCCCTCGGTCACAAGCCCATCTGTATGTTGCATCTCTCCCCTGGTGACCGGAGGCGTCATGGGCCCATCGAGCCAGAAATAATTCTCCTTTGTGCTGCCAATCCAGATCTACCTGAGAGACTTTAATCCTGGCAGCTCGGTCCGCCTGCTCGTTGTTACGATGCTCCTCATTAGCCTGTTTCTTGCGTACATGAGCATCTACATGACCGACCTTCACACTCAGCTTCTCTACCCGGCCAGCGATGTCCTGCCACATCTCTACCGCCCAGATGGGTTTCCCTTGGCGCTGCCAGTTGACCTTTTTCCATCGCTCCAGCCATCCCCACAGAGCATTGGCCACCATCCATGAGTCAGTGTAGAGATAGAGTCTTGGCCACTTCTCTCGTTCAGCTATATCCAAAACCAACTGAACGGCTTTAAGCTCTGCAAACTGACTTGACCTGCCTTGTCCTTCGGTCGCTTCTGCAACTCGTCGTGTGGGACTCCATACAGCTACCTTCCATTTTCGGTTTGTCCCTACAATGCGACAGGAGCCATCCGTGAAGAGCGCATATTGCCTTTCATCTGCTGGTAGCTTGTCATATGGTGGGGCCTCCTCAGCCCGTGTCACCTGCTCCTCTTCTTCTTCAGAGGATAATCCGAAACTCTCACCTTCAGGCCAGTTGGTGATAATTTCCAGAATCCCAGGGCGATTAGGATTCCCTATCTGGGTTCGCTGTGTGATCAGAGCGATCCACTTACTCCATGTGGCATCGGTGGCGTGATGTGTAGAAGGAACTCTTGCCTTGAACATCCAGCCGAGCACTGGCAGTCGGGGTGCCAGGAGGAGCTGCACTTCGGTGCCAATCACTTCTGAGGCAGCTCGAACTCCTTCATAAGCAGCCAGGATCTCTTTCTCAGTTGGTGTATAGCTGGCTTCAGATCCTTTGTATCCCCGACTCCAGAATCCCAGCGGTCGTCCTCGGGTCTCCCCAGGCACCTTCTACCAGAGGCTCCAGGAAAGGTCATTCTTCCCGGCTGCAGCGTAGAGCACGTTCTTCACGTCCTGTCCTGTCCTTACTGGCCCAAGGGCTACCGCATGGGCAATCTCCTGTGTAATTTGTTCAAAGGCTTGTTGTTGTTCAGGACCCCACTGGAAATCATTTTTCTTCCGTGTCACAAGGTAGAGAGGGCTTACAATCTGACTGTACTCGGGGATATGCATCCTCCAAAAGCCCACAGCACCTAGGAAAGCCTGTGTTTCCTTCTTGCTGGTTGGTGGGGACATAGCTGCTATTTTGTTAATCACCTCCGTTGGAATTAGGCAGCGTCCATCTTGCCACTTCAATCCTAGGAACTGAATTTCCTGAGCAGGTCCCTTGACCTTACTCCGTTTAATGGCAAAACCAGCTCTTAGGAGAATCTGGATTATCTTCTCTCCTTTCTCAAAGACTTCCCCCACTGTGTTCCCCCAAACAATGATGTCATCAATGTACTGTAGATGTTCTGGAGCCTCGCCCTTTTCCAGTGCAGTCTGGATCAGTCCATGGCAAATGCTGGGACTGTGTTTCCACCCCTGAGGCAGTCGATTCCAGGTGTACTGCACACCTCTCCAAGTGAAAGCAAATTGTGGCCTGCACTCTGCTGCCAAAAGAATGGAGAAAAAGGCATTTGCAATGTCAATGGTGGCGTACCACTTGGCTGCCTTGGGCTCCAGCTTGTACTGGAGCTCCAGCATGTCCGGTACAGCAGCACTCAGGGGTGGTGTGACTTCATTGAGTCCACGGTAATCCACCGTCAGCCTCCACTCTCCGCTGGACTTACGCACTGGCCATATAGGGCTATTAAAGGGTGAGCAAGTCTTGCTGACCACCCCCTGGGTCTCCAGGTCACGGATCATCTTATGTATAGGGGTCACAGAGTCTCGGTGCGGAATTGCTGACGGTGCACTGTTGCTGTGGCTGTCGGTACCAATTGTTCTTCAACCTTCAGCAGTCCCACAGCAGAGGGGTCCTCTGAGAGACCAGGCAAGGTGTTCAACTGTCTAATTTCCTCTGTCTCCACAGTAGCTATACCAAAAGCCCAATGAAGTCCTTTTGTACTCCTCAGGTAATCTATACCAAGGATGCACGGGGCCTCTGGGCCAGTCACGATGGGGTGTCTGTGCCATTCCTTCCCAGTCAGGCTCACTTCAGCTTCCAGTACATTCAGCTGTTGGGATCCCCCCGTTACCCCAGAAATGGAGATGGATTCTGCCCCTACGTATCTTGATGGCATTAAAGTACGTTGTGCGCCGGTGTCCACTAAGGCCTTATATCTTTGTGGCTCTGATGTGCCAGGCCACCGAATCCACACTGTCCAATAGACTCGATTGTCCCTCTCCTCTACCTGGCTAGAGGCAGGGCACCCCTAGTCCTGGTCATGGTACTCATTCTGCTCTTCTTGTGAGTATGACCTGGAGGTCCCTTCAAGAGGATCAGACGTATCATCATTCCTGTACTGTCTGGAACCTTGCCCACGAGAGACTGGAGCAGTATTTACCCTTGAAGAGTTCCTTGTGGTACTTGTTCCTATTTTCAGTTCACGTACCCGGGCTGCTAAGGAAGAGGTGGGTTTCCCATCCCACCTCCTCATATCTTCTCCGTGCTCACAGAGGTAAGACCATAGATTGTCACGTGGAGTGTACCCTTTCTCCTTAGCTGGGGGACACTGGCTCCTAATAGCAGAGACTCTTGTTTGTCCTGGTGCGATATGGAAGATCCCTTCCTTAATTTCTTCTCTTAGCTTCTGGTGTCCCTCTTCAATCTTCTCTTCCAGGCTTCGGACATGTTCGACCAGTTTGGTTTCCACAGGTGAGACGTGGGCTCGTAATGGGGTGGTGACAGTGTCTTCATAAATCCTGAGTTTACTAACCAACACGCCCACCTTGTCCTCTCCCTCCCTCCATTGCAGCGTTGCTAAGTAGTGGGAATACATTTCTGGCCCGAGTCGTGCAAACTTCAACCACATCTGGGATGTGCACTGTACACCATCTGGACTTTTAGGGAATCTTTCATCCTCTGAAAAGATTATCTCCAGTACAGCTAATTCTCTTAAGCACTGGATACCTTGTTCCATCGTGTTCCACTGTCCTTGCTGTACGTGGAGGTCCTCCTTACAAAGGTATCTCTCCCTCACACTGGACAACAGTCGCCGCCAGAGGCTGAGAGTTTCCTGCCTCCTTCCAATCCCCTGATCAATGACTACATCTCGAGACGGGGATCCCAGCTATCTGGCTTCACTCCCATCTAGAATTGTATCGTTAGCTGCGGCATCCCAGATTCGGAGCAACCAGGTCAGAATGGACTCATTCGTCTGTCGTGTGAACTCTCTCCGGAGCTCACGTAGCTTACCCAGGAATAAGGGACCGAGTGATTATTTCTGGCTCTGTCTCCTCCGATGGATGTGAAGGTCCTGCCTCTTCGTCATCATTTGCTATACGGACTGATTTAGTCTTTGATTTCCTTTTCTGGGCAGGGGCGACTGCTGTTGGTTTCAGTTGTTCTTCTGGCTCCTCGATGGTTTGTGTGGACACAGTGCCGGTTGATTCATTTCTTTCTCTCTCTGACTCAGCTGTGGTTTGGGTGGACATGGTGCCTGTGGATTTGCTCCTTCTCTCCTCCCCCTGACAGTGCTGTACCATGTCAAGTAGTGTCCGGTAGGCAGTGGCCAGGGCCCAGCAGGTTGCTGTGAGCTGGCCATCTCTGGAACTGCCAGAGCATTTTCCCTTCACTGGAAACAACCATTCCCCCCTCTTCCCCCAAAGGGCTGGGTGCGATTTTAAATGAGGCCCCAGAGGTAGCAACCCAAACCAGGACAGGCAAACAGGACTGAATACACATTTACAATGAAACTCATTGCTTCTGATGTTATGATGACATAAATATAGTATACTAATAAAGCAATTTGGATCCCTCTCCCTGGTTTTAAAGAGACCATCAAAACAGGCAAATAGTTCCCCATCTGTGGAAATATGAACATGCTCAGATACAACATCCACATGAATGCATCAAACAACATGGTGATCAGGGAGTTTCTATATCCAAATAGGCAAATGCTTAAAATGAAATTGTGATTCTGACTTCTCGCTCTCTCTGCCCCACGTTGGGCGCCAAAAATGTGCTGGTTTAAAAGTTAACCAGCAGGGGAAACCAACCCAACTCAAAAGAGAGATTACAAGTCAGAATAACAATTTAATAAAATAATACAACAGGCCCTAACCCACAAAGCCCAAATGTGCAACCCAGCACCCCAGGGCACAAACAAAGCGGTGGTCCCTGGGCTCCCCCCAGAGCCCAAAGCAAAGGGAGAGGGGAAAAACCTTGCTGGTGGAAGAGCTGCTGCAGTCCAGCCAAAATTGGTGATTGCAGCCCAGCCGAGGGCGGTGGTCTCAGTCCGGCTGAGAGCGGTGAGCTGCAGTCTGGCTGAGAGCAGTGAGCTGCAGTCCTCCTCTGGATCCCACGAGTGGTCAAAAGGTTCTGAAACTCTGGGTTTATATATTCTCCAGCTCAGGCAGGAATGCTAAGTCCCTCCCTCAGAGTGGGGAATTCCATAAAAGGGCATGAGGACAAGAACATCCCCCCACCTCACAGGCCTCTACTGACAACAGTTTCTGGGAAATGGCATGGAAGGCTATAGAATACAGAGTTTTGGGCTACCCCATTCAGTGATGAATCGGTCTCAGCTGTTCTAACTAGGACAAGGTTCAAACTGGACACTGGCTAGTACAGTACTGGAGAGGCTGCCAAAGGAGTAGGCAGTCTTCATTTACTTGAGCTTCTTGAAACTTGGTTAGGTTAACCTGACATGATGTTAGCAATAGTGCTGTTTGTTGCACTTAGTGTGTTTGAGTATGTGACGTCTGTAGGCACTTTCCAACTTTTTTTTTTTTGTAATGGTATAATTATGTTGTGAAAGCCAGACTAGTTCAGTATAGTCTTTTATGTAGAACTGAGCATTTGTGTACTGACATTTCTATGACACAAATACAGATTTTTGTCTTTGGATCACATAGTAATGTTAGAAGGAGGTTCTTATTTACGTCGAGTGAAAGCATACAAGTGTCTATTTATGTCAAGGCTTAGTTAACTAAATTAAAAAGATATACCAGGAGACTATAAATGGTATTTAATTAAGTGCAAATGTTTGTGTAACTCAAGTGGGACATTTTTTGGAACTTCTTGTGATGGCAGACTTGTAGCACCCAATGGAAAATGATACTTGCTTTCTTGCTAGTTTATGTTCTCATGTCTATTACTTCCCTGCTTCATTCTTCTGTCTTTTCACAAATTAATGCAAGTGTCTCTGCATTTAGTTTTGTATTGTAACGTAAAGTGTTGCTTAAATGCACAAGATTTATGTTTTCCCTAGGTCCAAAGATAGCATGTACCATGCGCTTGGATACAGCACTATTTTAGTTATGCAAGCTGCTATGACCTTTGAACAGCAGGATATACAAATGGGAATTTCTACAATGAAGGAGGCTTTGCAAACTTGCCAAAGGTATGCCCAAACGCTGAACGTTTATGAGATACTTAATCCACTAAGTGTTCTTCGTAAGGTACCCCAGCTCTCTCTATGCTTTTAAAACTGATTCCTATCAGTATGATAGTGGCCTAAATTTGTAAAGGTGGAATAAGTCCTACTACACAATTATTACTGGTGAGGATCTTTTTCCATAGAGTATCGTGGAAACAACAGACTCGTTGTGGCTGGGTATTAATAGCTGCTAAAGTTAAATGGTTGGTTGACTTTGTAGACCTACCCATAAGCAGACATTACATGGCTTGTAAAAGCTCTGACAAAAATAGAAATGAATTCTACTGTACTGGTTCTTCATCATATTGGTTAGGCCATAATTTATCAAAAATGGTCTCCGAGGATATGACTGCCACATGTCAGTTTAGATGTTTAACATCAACATCTTAGCAATGACAAAAAAAGAAAATGGAACGAGATGAAATTATCAGATACTATCTGAAGAAAATGAAAGGTCAGCAATTTCTTCATCTTTTTCAGATGTGCTATCAATTTACAGTTTCATCTGAATTGTGTTGTTTAGTATGTCTGAAGATTAGATGCTCCTGTAGTTTAGACAGCTTCCTACAGGATTTCATCTCTGCAGGATATGAACTCTAATGCATAAGTACTCTGGTCTAGTCTGTCGCAAAACTCATAAAAATGCAAGACAAAGGCAATCAAACATTCAAATGTGAAGAGTTGCCAGAACTACATGTTCCCTGACTCTTTTCTTGTATTTATTATGTTAACCTGTAGTGTCATAATCTTGTTGTCAGGATCTTGCGCTTGTCAATGTGTAGAATAGTGTAAACAAATGATAAGCTAATGCTTAGTGTTTATAATCCATGACTCCCTGGCTTACAAAATGCACTCCTTTTCTGAATGTAGAATTGTTTCTTTAGCTTCTTCATAAAGCTGAGTTGTCTGTAAATGGTTAACAAACTAATTTTTGGAATTATAATGTACAGTTGAGATCCTTTGGAAGTAAAATATGTGATTGTTTTGGTATTTTATCTGGCATAAACCACCATTAAATACTGTAGCATTTATGTTGAAAAAAGAGCACCATTTGATTTTTTTAATTCCAATTCTGTGTGCAAGTTTAAGAAACAGAAAAAAACAATTTGTGAAACTTAGAAGTCCTGTTCTGGTGTCTTGCTCAGCATCAGAGACACTTCTGCAGCTGGTGGGTGGAAGTGGGGTTGAAGCTATTATACACTTAAAGTAGGTTAATTGATGTTATGAGCATACATTTAAGGTTGGATGGGCTTATGAGCCTAGAAGCATAAAAGACTTCTCAAAGAATTGAAACTGTTGGTAATTTCTATTCATTTTAGTTGGAAATGGTTAAGAATTCCAATAATTAAGGTCAGTTTTGTGTTGAAGTATGTGGGTTTCTTTTTTTCCATGCACAAATGATTTAGATTCAGGAAAAGAAGCACAGTGGTGGAATCTTTGTCCAATCTAGTTTTGAAACAGTCAGTGGATCAGTTGAGTGAAGGTAAGTGGTTTATAATACAGTTAAAATTAAAAAGGGAAAAGCTCAAAACTACCTTACCAATGCGTGACTCTGTAACTTGACCAGTGTCTTACAGTAACAAATAAACGTACAAACCACCTATGTGGTCGTCTTCTTAAATTTGAACATAAAGCTTCTCAAAATGGGGAATTCAACCTAAATTTTTTTTTTGACTCTGAGCATGCATGAATCAAGGAAGGAATGCCTTTCACGACACATTATAGGACAGCTCCCAAAAGTTTAAGAATCATTGATGCAGTGGAATACGTCCTTATCATTAGTTGCATTGGAATCTGAATATATTAACAAGTTTTGTGCTTGTCTGTTTTGCCTTAAGGTGTTTTGGGAAATGGTATCAGTACATTGTTCATGGCTCTGAAAATGCTGATCTCCTATTTCTGATTCAGGCAGAATCAAGTATGCATTTTTTTCTAACCTGGCACAAGAATCCTCTTTAATACTTGGACACATCAAACTCACCACGTATGCACTGTACATACAGCAGCCTTGTGCATGTGGCTGGTCTTGCAGCATGGGTGCAGAGTAACTCGTGTCATGTGTGTTAAATCAAGTGTACTTTAGTGCTGCATGAAGACAGAAAGTCTGCCTGGGGCTTTCAGTTTGTTGAGCATGACTTGTTAAAAACCTGTTCATAATGTCTTACTAGATGTAGGAAAAGTCTGAACCTCAGTGAGGGTTACCATTATCCTGAAAAACTTTCTTCTAAGACGTGGAAGGAGGGTTGGAAGACTTAGTTACTGTAGGCTGTTAAGCTTAGGATCAATGAAAAATACAGGAGACAATCTACCAGAATGACAAGTAGCTTTTGCCATAGACCAAAGTCAGCTCTGTCAAGTTCAAAGTTTTAGTCTGAGAAGAAGGGAAATAGAAGACTTCTGCTGGGGTTTGTGTATTACAGCTACTATTCAGCAGTTATCGAAATGGCAACAGCAGAATCTTGCCTTTTTTTTTTTTTCCCTTGTCTTGGCAGCATTTTATTTGTTCCATCGACCCCAAGAAGAAAATGCTGACAGTAACTTTGCTGATACTAAATAACTTTTCTTTCTTATATAGAGGAAATGCATGCCGAAATCTGCTATGCTGAATGCTTATTACAGAAAGCAGCTCTTACCTTTGTACAGGTAAAGTCAATTTTTGATTTTGTGTCTCTGTGTAGCAGTGTACTGGAGAGAGATTAGTATTTGTATAATGTCATTCCAACACTAGATATGATATTTAAAAACCAAACTTTTTGCTAGTCAATGTTATTTCATGGCGGTGATTGAAAGTATGGTAAATGCTGTGCTACTCAGCAAAGCCCTCTCTTTGTTTATACGAATAACAAAAGGTGTTATTAATATCCATGTACCAAGGTATCACCGAGGTATATTGTAGTGTTTATACAGGTGTTATGTTTAAATGACTTGCATCACACTGTACAGTGTCCAATGCTTCTGTAAAAGTATGTTCAAGTATGAGGAAGTGCCTTGTTTGAAAGTGCAAGTCTTTTTTTTGCACAAAAGGATAGAATGTTTCCCAACTAACAAAACTTTAGCTGATGCACACTTGTCATTTCCAATTCAGTCTTGCTCTCTATGCACTTTTGACATGGTATCAGGAATAATATGGTAAGGAATGATTATAAAATGAGCATACCTTAGTACTGCTGAGCTAACAGTTCAGTCCACAGAAAGATCTGGTCTTTAATACAATCTGGTGCTACTGGTTTAGATTGTGGTTAAGGGACTTCATGCTACAGTGTTTTCAAATTTGATTTGAAATTTGATTGCTGAAAACAGGAGTTGTTAATCATAGTTTTTTGACATATGTGAATGTTACAAATTTATTGAATGTATTTTAGATAATCCAATGTAAATTATGCGAAAGGAGCAAGGCACTAAGATCAGATAAGTTCATTTGGCAGATATTTATAAACCACTTAATACAGTACTTTGACCAGAAGTGTCAGGAAATAGTATTAATGGAATGCCTATAACTAGCTTTCTCCTGGCTTCCTGGCTTTCTCCTTTACCAACCAGATGGAAGTAACCCTTTTTATTTTTATTGTGTGGGTGAGGGTTTTTTAAGCATGAAAAGAATTTTCAAACAGTTGTTGAAGTAGATGACTTTAGGAATGTATAAAATAAATTCTAAAAACCCTTAGATATGTATTTTCTCTAAAGCAGCAGCTCTCTATTGCTCCTAACTATAGTACCCCACTCTACTGATTGTAGTCCTGCCCCATATGTTTCATCCTTGGCTGACCTTGATTCCTCTGAGAACAATGATGAGAACAAAACTGTAACCACTCAGAAAGGCAGAACTAAAATGCTTGTACTAAAATACTTGCATTTGAGTGTTTAAACTTGCAGACAAAACAGATGAGGTCTTTTGAAATGGTGACCCTTCTATGGAAGCCAGAATTTCCTTTTGTTGACGGTTCTAAGCCTTTTTTCTTTTTTAGTGCTTTTTCATTTTCCATATCATATATGCTGTCCCTGAGTATTTAAATATGCATTTCTGAAATGCCTGCTCATGTTCCCTTTCTATGTGAATTCTAAGAGAAAAAATTACATCTTGTTGAACTGTTAGCTGTCTTGCTTTTCAGGTGTTGAGTTTTGATGGCTATTACGTTGTGGCTTTGTTTTGCGTTTTCTAGAGATTGGTAAACACATATACTGGGTAGTACATGTGGTTTATGTTGATCAGCAATGGGACTTCATCTGTTCAGGGGATTCTTTGGTTTGTCTTTTTCCAGGTTCTGTGTGGGCTTGCTTGTGTATGTGAGAGAACTGCCCATTTGAAATTTTGTAAAAAGTTCCTACAGCACCATCTGGTGGAAAGCTTTCTCTATATGCATTGGAAATTCTGTTAAAAGTAACTCTTTGACTCTTTTTCACCTCCCTCTTAAGTTTTAAAATTTGTAACATGCACCAGAGAAGTGTTTCCCTGACAACTTAAGTGTTAACATTGGTCTTAGAAAAGAGTCTAGTGACTAAAAAGCATTTTTAATGTTTCCAGTGACTATTAAGTTACAAATAAATGTATGGAAGATACAAATAAAAGATGGAAGATTTTTATGTATGTGTTATGTGTGATTGCTGAATGCACTATTTTGTACAATTAAATTTTTTTCTTCCAGGATGAAAATATGATCAACTTTATCAAAGGTGGACTCAAAATTAGGACAAGTTACCAAATATACAAGTAAGCCATTAGAAAACACTTAGTTTCAACGTTGATATAAGCAGTTGGAGTGTCATTAATGCCCCCAAAATAAAACAAAATATTTTTATAGCAATCATATTGACTATATTCCATATAATTTCTAAGTCATGTTTCCCCTTTCCTTTTTTTTTTTCCTGCATCAAAAGAGAATGTCATCAGGTGCTACAGATGACTCAGGGGAACAAAAGCAGAAATGAAACTTATTACCAGTTTGAAGGAGGAGTAAAACTTGGAATCGGAGCATTCAACTTGGTATGACTTCCTCACACTACAGAAAGGCCGTTGGGATAATTCTGTAGGAGTGTCTTTCTTTGCATATGCAGTACTTTAACTCTGTTTTAACATTTGCCCATTTGTAAAATGGAGATGCAAGCCTTGGAGGTTTTATGCAATAGGAAAATAGCAGAGACTTCTGGCATGCGTGCTCTCTAGGATGTTTCTACTAGTTTCTTCTGAACTGTGTTTCATTCTCTTGAAGTAACTAATATGTGTATTTCTGAAGTAGAAGCGCTGCTACATAAGTCTACTTGTCTATAGCAGTAATTTTTAAGATGCTTATGCTGTTGGTTACAGGATACCTGGAGTGACTGTTTATTTCTAACTCCCCCATATATACCATTCTTTTGCTTCAGTGGTACTGTAGATTTGCATACATAATTACACTTAGAAGAATGAACAGTAGTTTACTGAGTTTGTGCAAAAGAAGACTGTGAAGACTGTGTTTTCCTCACAATTTATTATGATTACCCTTTCACATCCATCATGGCAATGGTGAGAGTTGATTTCTGCTGGTATGTTCATCTCTGTATCATTCTGAACTGGAGCTGGCCAATTTTCGATCTGGTCAGAAGAACTCAGGTCTTTCTGCACCAGCCTTTAAAATTCAAGCAACTGGTAGATGTCTGTTCATAAATGTTCTGACCTTTCCTTTTGTTCACGTAGTCTCCTCAGTAGAAAGCTTAACAGGAGTCTCTGCTTGGCAGAATATATTAGGGTGAATGGAGCTTTTAAAGTAGTATCTCCAAGTAGACCTTCTTGGAATGCTCATTGAAAATGTGGTTATGATCTTTTTAAGTTTTCTGTTGTGTAGGATGTAGAGAATGCATATTGTCTGAGCAGGGGAACAAAAATGCATATGATAGAGGATTAAGGATGATAACAATAGGTAGTATTTCTAAAACAGTTATGCTTACCGGTCTGCTAATTCAGTGCTCCCGTGGTAGAAGCAAGTAGGACTTCCATGGTACCATTTTACTGGAAGTAAAGGAAGATGACAATTGTAGGTTGTAAGTACTACCAAAATAGATAATACTTTCATTCTGAGTGACACACAGTTTTCAAACAATTCTGATCAGCTGACTTGACCTTTTTGGTTCAAGTTTATAATGATTTTAACTTTTTTTGAAATGTATATGGTTTTATTTATCTTTTTTTTTTCTAATTTATTTCAGATGCTGTCACTTCTACCAGGAAGGATCCTTCGACTTTTAGAATTTATTGGATTTTCTGGCAATAGGGTATTTGATCTGATACTTGCCTTTTCAAATTAATCTTTTCTCAGATAAAGACTGGATGGATTTAATGTTGTGTATTTCACAGTAGAAGTATAATGATCACTCTTGCTTATCAATCTTTTAGTGTTGTTAAAAAGACAAATGGACTCGATATTAAGAGGCATAAAAGCACATATGGTGATACCTGGCTCTTTAACAACCGTGGGAAATGACCAGTCTGCTTCAGAGAGGATTTTTCAAATTGCAATTTTCTTTCCTTTTACTGATCCTTAAGTAGAGGACATCAGCCTTCTTTTCTAGTTGATTCAGTCAGAAATTAATGTTCCTCATACCAGTAACTGAGGGAAGACTCACAGTTCTACATTTTTCCATCCAAAATTCCAGCCCATTCCTTTGGAAAAAAGAATTTCTTAATATCATATGCCACCCTGAAGTCTAGGTACATCTTTTTCTCATGGATGAGCAAAGTATTTGTAACCATAGCCTTGTTTTCTAAACCTAGCCTTGTTTTGTACAGCTCTTTAAAATTCTTTTTGGTGCCCATAAGAAGTTAAAAAAAAAAAAGGTAAAAGAACCCTGTCAAAACAACCCATAGAATTATACATAACTAAACTTCAAATTATTAATGCTACAGAGCCACCATATGGTCTTATTCTGTTAGCTTGTCCACAACATGGCTCTCCTTTTGTAAAATTAGACTTCTGTAGAGACCTGTTCGTTTCTTCCTCTGAAAGACCTGGTTCATGCTGAAGCTCTTCCATAACACGTTTGCCCTAACTGAAAAGGCAGTAAAAGCTGAAAGGAAAAGAACAAACAAATTTGGAACATCACCACATTTTTTTGTGTGGTACTTGAATTCTCCTTTAACTCATCAAGCTGCTATGCAATAGAATTGATATGTTAATATTTGTTTTGAGGCAAAATTTTTAAATTCTGATACGTTTCTGAAGAGTTGCTTGCTCTTGAGCAGGGGAACTCTGAGCTTGTCTCTACACTCCCCAAGCAGTGAAACTGTCATGTAATTGGCCTAAACTGGAAAGCAGTGGAACAAGTCTCATGTGTTAGTGCTGAATAAGTCTCCATGAATCTGGATCTCTGTTTGGACATTGATGTATCAGCAGATACATCATAACCTCAAAATAGTGGCTGACTTGGTGGAAGAAAATGGAAGATAACCAGGGTTCTCTGTGAAGGAAGACTCACACCAACAAGTTGCATTGGAACAGTTGGGAGAGGTTCTCGCTGAACATAGACTTAAAGATGTTATTCTGACAGGATCATAGCCAGAAAAAAATGGGGAAGGGATGTAGACCTGTGTGTCTGCATGATTCATGTGGTGTTCTCATTTCACCATAGCACTGAAGTGCATGGGTAATTTTATTCAGAATTAGATTAGTCTTCTCCTTCCTGAGTGCTGTTAGCTGTGACAGAATTGTTTTGGTAGTGGGTTGTGTTGGATTTGTGATGATAAAGTGCTGAATTATGAATACTTATATATGAAAGGAAAGCTGGATTTTGGTTAGCCAGAAACAAAGTAGTAACTCTGTATACTGATAGTTAATTCTGCATGTGTTTGTGATATTTCTTAGGAGTTGGGCCTCTGCCAACTACGGGAAGGCGCATCTGGCAGCAGTTTGAGGGCCATTCTGTGTACTTTCACCCTGTTGGTTTATCATACTTACGTCTCCTTAATCCTTGGTGAGACCCACTGTGTAGCTTTTCAGTCATGCTACACCTTGTAATAGATATTGTGATTTAATTTTATAACTGAATTTCAAAATTGTGGAGATTGCTATGTATTTAATTATGATCTGAAATTAATATTCTTGACAAAGCTATGTCTGCAGAAACGGTGCAGATAGATAACATTATACCAACATCTTGCTCCATTTGCAGGGCTGTCTCAACATGTGACAGCAAAATATTGCAAAACAGTTTTAAGCTAAGAGAAGTCATTATGCATAAATTAACATCAGATGTTGTGAAAACTATGTCCAGAAAAAAAGCCTCTACACCCAAACAATTTACTTGGAAATACATACATGTAGAGAATTAATTGCTTTTGCCACGTAGAGCTAAAAGTCGTGATTAATTCTATGTGCTTTTTTGCCATATATTTTCATGTTCTTTCATTTTTAAGTATTTTAGTCCTTGTCCCTCAGGCTCATCAGGAAATTAAGGAGAACTTCATTTCTTTCCGTATCACTTGTACTTCATTACTGAGCTCAAAATTAGGAAAAGAGGCATCTGAGGAGTGTTTTCCTGGCTTGCTAAAGCAATTACAGGGATTTAAAAATATAACTAGAATCTATAATGGAACAGTTTAAAGAATATTCCTATAATTCTAGTCTGTTTCTACTTACAGACATTTAGTATCTTAAAAGCACTTGGTACCTTTGGGACAAGAATTTAGTTTTATAGAAACACAGTATGATGAAATAATTCTGCTTTTTCATAAAAGCAGTAATCCATTGATTTATTGCAGTCATAACATAATTTGGAAAAAATCTTATTCTATGAACTTGGATTTTTTAAGTGGATTGAGTGAGGTTGGTTTTTTTGTGTTTTCTAGGTACAGGGGAAGCCAACCTTCAGGAAGCAGAAAGTCTTCTCGAACCCTACCTCCAGAAATTTCCAAATGTGTGTATTTTCAATAAATTTTATAAGAGCAATGTAATTCCCTAAGCTTAAAATCCTAACTGGTTATTTTTTTCATCTCCTTTGAAGGGTTCCATTATTCTATTTTATGCTGCTAGAATAGATATACTGAAAGGAAATTTTGAAAAGGTAAATAAATTTTTTCTTTTTAAGGTTTTTGTTTGTTTAATGTTCAGACTGAGGAGGAAAATTTTTAACTAATTAACTAATTAGTTAATAATTAACTAATTATTAACTAATTCATCTAAGTAGCTTCTTTTAGTTGGACCGATAACCATACTCAGTTCATGTTCGCTGTCAGTGTTGATTCCAGCGCTCTCTCTGTAAGTGAGACTGAAAGGGAGGTTTATCTCATTTTACTATCAGGTGTTCTCCACTTGGGTGTTAACTAAGATTTTGCCCTGTGATTAGACATGGCTTTCACATGGAGCTATAATTGAGCCAGTTTTCATCATTCTTACTTTTAACTACATTGTAGGCACAGTTAAGATTCCAAGACTGCATAGCAGCCCAGCAAGAGTGGAAACAGATTCATCATCTCTGTTACTGGGAACTGATGTGGTGCTACACCTTCCAGCAGGACTGGCTTCAAGCATATCGATATGCAGACCTGCTCAGCAGAGAGAGCAGGTGGTCTAAGGTAAAAGGACAGGTGGACATTGTTGTGATATACCAGTGGTCTCTCTACAGTTAAATTTACTTTTCAGTTTGCAGAATAAGTGTAATTTTTGCCTTCTTGTAAAACTCATAAGTAAAGGCACAATGGAACCAAAATGGTAGATTTAACTGGGTGGTTAAGGAGGAATTTTTCTTTCACTTATTGAAGCACCAGAGCCATAAGCAGCAGTGTTTTGGCCTCTCCAAAAATGGAGGTGCTTACCAGAGCTGTGAAAAAGATGATGTATGGGAAAACCATTAACTTGAATCTCAAGTCAAGTTCTAGCACTCACTAGTAAAACTTGTCTGAAGAAACTGCGTTTGTTGGTTAATTATAAACAAAGAGCATACCTACTCAGCAGATGCATTGTGACATGAGTAAGCTGCTGGAGACAGGGTCTCTTGAAGAAGTTGAGGTATCAGCTTTTTATTTGTTAAAATGTTTCTCAAAGTATGAACCAAGCACTATGTGTCAATAATTCTTGATGAATTATTGTTGTCTGTTCCTATCTAGACTACAGTTTTATTAGGCTTAATGAAAAAGGGTATACATCCAATTTGTGACAAAAGAGGAAGAGAATAGTATGTTAAACAGGAAGTGCAAATGTCTTGAATAGAATTATGGATGTTTCTATTATTAAACCCAGTTATTAAACTTTCCTTGAGTCAGTACTCAGATATTTTCTTTTGGTTTTCTTCAGGCATGTCTCTACATGTAATACATCATGTAGTAACAGTAACGAACTTTAGTTATGTCATTTAACCTCATCTCTTTAACAGTGGTTTGCATAATAAATTCTCCTGTTCTTTTCAGGAGACAGCTTTAACTTTCTGACTCACTAACTTAAAATATTAATAAATACATTGAAAATAAAATTATAGCATAAATCATGTGACAAAGGGAATGCTAGACTTTATAGTTCACCATGCCTAAGAATTACTGGAAACACTTCGCTGCAGCAATTGGGGTGAGAGATTTGAGTCCTTAGTTGACTGACAGAAAACAGTGCGTTAGATGTGATAATATGTTGCTATTTCTTTTTGAAATAGGCAATATATGTATTCCAGAAGGCAGCAATTCTATGTATGCTTCCAGAGGATGATTTGAAGAGGACTGGTGAGGACATCGTGTCTTTATTCAGGTAAAAGTTTATAAAGCAACTAGATGTGCAGTCTTTTTCCCCCCATGTCTTTGTCTTGCATGACTTACTTCTTGCTTATAACCATAAACTTTTCAGTTTTTCTCTTTACTTTTAGCATCAGAATATTTAAAATGCTGTTCAGCAAACACACATTCTACAGCTGTGGTCTGAGTGATGTGGAACAATTTAAGATGTTATACTTCAGAGGCAAACAGTAAATCTTACTAAATGAAATGAGATGAAATAGAAGTTGCTTTTTGTAATTTTTATTTTCTATTTTCCCTTCTTGTAGACAAGTGGATGGTCTAAAACAGAGAATTGCAGGAAAATCTATCCCAACTGAGAAGTTTGCAGTGAGGAAAGCTCGACGCTATGCAAGTGCTCAACCAGTGAAGCTGATATTACCTGCCTTGGTATTTGTTCTTGTGTTGTTTTCATCCTTTTCAAACAGAAAAGAAAACAGTATAGTTCATTATACAGGGTATTATGTGTCTGCATTTTATAATTATTTTTTTAAAGAAGTGCGGCATTCATGCAATGGAATTTTTGTGAAATGTACTAGAGACTGGATCATGCTACCAACTAGTAGTAGTCCAAAACCAGAGCCAGTTTTTTCACATGGAAGTTCAGTCTTCAGAGAATTGGTTGCTGTTGCCGCATGAGGCCAGAAGTCATCCTTCAGTTAGAAACCTGTGTTCATGTTATTAAGTTGGTAGGATTTCAATCCTTGTCTTCTAGACTCATTAGGAAGTTAAGGAGTACTTCAGTACTTTCTATTCTTCTGATGAAAATGAAGAGTGATGGTTGGTTTTTGTTTTTTTTATCTTATATTGAGTCTGAGTAAAATGTACAGAAGTTAAAGATACGTTACTAATGCTCTTCTAATTTTCCATATTTTCACTTCAGAGGCATTAGTATTCTGTTTATATGTGCACAGCAATGATTCTTTTCGTATGTGTATACTAAAGTCTTTGTACATGCAACTGTAGATGGAAAACATAATTTGAGGAGATTCTTACATTAAAGCTCATTGATACAGAAAGAGGAGTCCAAAGAAAATTTATCTAACTGTTCTAAATTACATTCTGTATTAAATTGCATGTCAAGGACTAAGTAATAAAGTTATCTTGGGTTTGTACAATACAGTTCTTGGCAGTTGTGAGTATACATATGTTTGGTCTTGCCGTCAAATCCAATATCTTTTAATTTAAGAACTTTTTTCATTATGAGTTTGGCAGAACCAAGCATAGTGTATGGTTTATTGCAGTAAGCATAGATTAGACAGGACTGCAGAACTGAAACAAATCTACCATGGTGTAGTTGATGGTGTCAATAACGCTGCTTCAGATTTTTATAGAGATAGCTTTTATTCTCCCTCTTAAAATGCACATATTTACAGCACAAATACAAGTGCAATTATTTCAACAATGTATTGTATCAACTTCAGAATGACATTAGACTTCATATTTCAGAGGTTTAATTACAATTCAAATACAGTAGAACAAATTATACTCCTTTTTGTTATGACTGAGTAAAGATCTTGGTAAAGCTTCATGTTGGTTAGCACTGACTGTGTATTGTCTCAAAGTTTTACAGTGTGATAATGTATCAAAACAAGCATATTACTTACTATTGTACTGAAGCATCTGGGAAGCTTTGTGCCCAGGATTTGCCTTGGGAATTTTTTAATCAGTTTTGTAGAAATTATATTAAAAGCATGCGTTGGATGTGCGCACTGGAACCACATTTTTATCCAGGAAGTTCTATCTACTTCCAGTTTTGCTCTATGGAAGGTAACAGTCTACAGATTAGAGCATCTATATATATATAAACACACAAGTGTGTGTTCGGGTACATGCATATAAATGAATACATGCGCACACTGAAATGCATACCAAATTTACCTATAACTACTTTCAGCTGTTTCTTTAGTTCCTATGGTAAAAGCCACAAATTAAACCTAAAATACACAATTTTACTGATGTGTTACTTGGGTGACAGTAATTTTTAAAGATCTGTGAAAATACATGACAGTAGAATCCATTAAAAAAGTATCAAAACATTCAAAACTTAGAAACCCAGGTTAACTTTGTCAACACACATTCGAAGTAATTTTTCCTCTCCTGTTTGTAGACCTTTTGTATTGTTTAAAACAATTTCTATAGTGTTTTTCTGTTCCAGAACAGTCTTATCAGAGGTTCTCTTTAGTTAAATATTTATGCAATTCCATGATTTGTCTTATGGTTTTTTTTGTTTGGTGGTTTTTTTCTTTTTTTTTTTTGGTCAGGAAATGATGTATGTCTGGAATGGATTTGCAATTGTGGGCAAAAGATCAGACCTTACTGAAAACTTACTGGTAACAATTGAAAAAGAAGAAACTGCTCTACAAAATGAAACTAGTAAGTGATCAGTTAAGGTGGAATTAATAATCCATAAGAAATGCTGACATTTTTCTGTGCTTCTGTGTAATAATATTCTGTGAGGTAAATGCTGGGCAATGTGCCATTAAGTCTGGAGCCCTGTGAAAGTTAGGAGTGGTTCTTCAATATGTTCTTTATCTGGCTGCATTGATGCTGCAGAAGAATACAGAAAACTCAAGAATGTGAGGTTATTGGTAACAGAACATGGGTGGTTCTTGCTAAGTTGTTCCAGTCTCTGAGTGTTCTTGGAGCATAGTCCACTAATTTCTTAAATGTCTGAAAAATACTTTTTCTAAGCCAATTTACACCATACTTAACTTTACTACGGAGGACACATACTGAGCAGAATATGACAAAGTATAAAAGATATACTGAAGTGCTATGCATGAATGAGTTTGTTGGGGTTGGTTGGTTGGTTGGTTGGTTTTTTACTTTCTGGGAAAATAAAACATGATTGCTAGTTGTAAAATAAAACATACTTAACAATTAAAATTTGACCATAGTTTTTTGCATCTTGATGCATTTGAAGCGTAGATGTTCAGGTTAATGTTTAGAGAATTAACCCATAGCTTACTCCTAAAAGAATTTAAATTCCATTATTTCAACAGGTTTAGTGCACAAGTACCTGGTTTTATCAGGTGGGTGCTGTCATCTGTCATGTGAACTTCTTGGTAGAATACTCCTTTGAGTTTTTCTAGAATGAATAAATGTTATCTCTTAAAATGATAACTCATTAATAATAATTTCTATTTAACCCAGATTTTAGTCATGCTTATCAACAATTTAGCAAGTTACTTTTGCCACATGGTTAAAACTTCAATTATGGTCCATAAAATATATCTAAGTATGATTTACAGTATAAACTGAGGTGATGCATAAAAAGTTATACAAGGACATACAAGAAATACATAGTGGTAAAGTCCTGATAGTATAATAAACCAAATGAGAGTAACTTGGAAGGCCATGATCGAATTGGGTCCCTTAACTTTTTTATGGTCTTTGCTTCTCTGCAGAATCAGTAGTGTCCCTCTTAAATCTCAAGTGGTTTGCCTTTTTTTTTGCTGTTGTCATAATGAAACAAAAGTATAGTGATATGCAAGATATTTGCCAATAAAATAATGTTTCCATGAGTTCTGCATGGAGGCTTCTGACAGAACCTCTTGGGAATCCAGTGCTGTATCATGCAGAGGCTTGTGCTATAAATACTAATCAGTTGTAATGGTAAAGTAAATGTCCTTTCAAATCCCTAAGTAGAGATGTACAAGGTACCAAAATAAAAAGACAGAAGTAAAACAATTGTTTTTCTTGTGGAAATATGCTGTTTGCAAATAGGATGTAATCTGTAAGCATGTATAATTTCTGTATCTTTTTTTAGTTATAACTTCAGCCAAATATAGTTCTGTTCTGGACTTTGCTTATGTGACCCTGATTTGCTTTTAAAGATATAGACTCAGACAAGATAAAGACTCTAATTACCAGAATTGCTGCTGAATTAAGACCCAAAGCAAAAGTGATTAAGGCTATTAGCAGAGCATGACAAGGTTACAATATTACTTTAAGAGACAGTTTTAAGTACTAGATAGTGTTGAAGGATTGCTAAAGTGTTGTAAAAAAGTGTGTTGATTATACACAGAGGTCATTTAGGGATTGAGACTTCTTAGGCAAGGCTGTTTTTACTTCATTTGCTTCGCATGAACAGTCACAGCAAGGACTCTCTCAAGGATTGCAAGGAATTTTATGTTGTATAGAGCTGAAAATAGAGATGGTAGAAGGAACAGATGAAAGATATTAGAGATGTAGTTTTTTCATTTTTTCCCCTCAGGATTTCTTGAAATCTTATTTTTCCATTGTTGTAATTTCCAATGCATAAAAAAAGAATATATAACTCCAAGAAAAATTAAATAGTTTCTTGTTTAGTAATTTAGATAGTGATACTTCCTCTGGTGTAGAGGACCGCAAGAAGATGGTTCTCCCAAGCTGATTGCTAGGTTGTCTGTACTAAATCTGTGCATTTATTGTCATTTACTGCTATTGTTTTGGCATAATAGCTTTTATTCTTTTGGGAAATACCAGGGAGATAGTAGTTGTAGTTGTTAAAGACTGGCGAGCCTTTACTGACATGAGTGCATGAATAAGTCCTTCAGGAGACAGTCCTATGAAGTCAGTACCTTAGCCTAGCAAAACAGGCTAGAGAGAATGGAAAGTACTTATCCGCTGTGCTTCTGCACGCCACTAAAAGCTCAGTGTGTGAGTTTCTATCTATTGAGACTTTCTAGGTTTAAACACAGACAGAAATAATCCTGAATATAGTGGTAAAGCACTTTGTTGAATCCTAAAATGTGTTAGTCTTGCATGTTTCAGAGCTGTTTACGTAGGATTTCTTTGGCAGACTATTAAGAAAAAAAATAACGTGACCTTAGGGAGCTGGTAATTAGTTGTAAAGAACATGATCTGAAGGCAGAGTGTTTTGCTTCCTGAATTGTTAATGTATGTGCCGCCATCTGTCTATCCATATGTGTTTTCTTTCCTTTCTTTTCCCTCCTTGCACACAGCAAATGCTATAAACTAAGGCAACAAAAAAAGACCACACTCGTTAAGTAAATTTTGAATTGATTCAAAAACCTTCTTTCAAATGGTATTTTTAGTCCTATTGAAGGTAAAACTTCATTGAATTTTTCAAATGTTATTCATTATACTGAGTCTTCTTAATCATTAGAGATGATGGAATTACTACAAATTTCTTGAATTTGTACTGCAAAATAGTGCTTCTGAAAAGCTCTGTAGGACAGAGTCATAGTGTGATTTTGTGCTTTTTCATGTTACTGGTGCTACTGGAGGTCTGCAAGTGCTCTGTAACAGGGGAAGCTATTAAGATAATGTGGTGGTTCCTATCTCACTGTAGGTTTAGATATTACAAGTACAGAAATCTTTAATGCCAGTCTGTGCCTGTTTGTTGGCTGTTTCAATTTCTTCTTATTCTTTGACTCTCTTTAAAGAGAAAGATGCAGATGTTATGGACACATTTTCTTTAGTAGACAATATTTTAAATTATGCATGAAGGTTTTGTACATTTTGGGGTATAAAACATAAGAAACAACATCTTGAGTCTGAATACATATTCCTACTGAAAATCTAATTTTCCTTTTCACAGTGTCTTATAACTGTTTGATATATCTTGCTTTTCCTGTTAGATCCCAATGAGTATTATATGGATGATGTGTGCATGTTACAGCTACTGAAGGGCCTGTGCCTGAAACACTTGGGAAGACTCATGCAAGCTGAACTGTGTTTCAGTAAAGTAATTCAAAGGTAAAATAGTAACAGAAATATACTTTAAATCTTTATATTTTATGGCTTTTGGTGAAATTTCTGATACTCTGTAGAAATTGTCAAGTTAGAATTTTGAATAATTAAATTTCAGCATCCTTTTAAGGACCTGAAATTAAAATACCTCTGAAAGCAGTCAGAGAACCACAAAACTTTGCTAGTATTTTTCTGTAGCAATGTAGCATTTATATAGCTTTATATATGCTGTGTTTTAGACCACATAAATCAAACTGTTGGGTAACACATCCAAATGTATTTGGAATTGTACTTGCAGAACTATCGGTAGGTAAAGATAATTCACTTAGGTTTCCTGGGGTTTTTCTCAGGGTTTAGTAGTTAATGCTTCCCCATGTAGATAAGAAGCTGTTGTTGCTACTTGTTTCAGCTGAAAACTTGATTTTCCTGTGTTACAGATTTATGAAATACTTTAGGTGTCAGATCTATGTCTCCTGAATAACTTCTCATTGTAAAACATGAGTCATGTGCTGGTTGTAGTTGTAAACTTTTTGTAGGTTTTAAAGTATTTGGGCTGAAAAAGTATTTTTACGTGAGCAATTTTTCTAACAAGTAATTTACAAAATTTAATACTTCAGGAGAATTTGTTATGTGTAATTGTATTGTATATTTTAATTTTCTTGCCATTTTGTTCTCTTTTGCCATTTTTAAAATCCTGTGTGAGTTTAGTCAAACACTTTGCAAATTACAAGGCAGTGGGTTTTGATTGATTGCAAGTTAAATGAATGGTATTTCTGGAAAATCTTGTTCCAAAGGTAGTTGGCAGTGTGCAGGCTTTTACAGCTGAGATATTAAAAAAAATCTAAAGACAACAGTTCTTCATAAAGTGTTTGCTTTGCATGGGGAGGAGGAGAAGGTTTCTGGTAAATTAAATACATTTTGTTGAGCTTTACTTTCTACATGTCTAGGGCTGCTACAGTACTTTAAGACTGTTTATCATGTCAGCAGTCCCCCTGCTCAAAGACATGCTTTCTGTTCATCAAGACTTGTCTTGATGGATGAGGTGCCTCTGTAGAAGTGCTGCTGAAAATATCGAGAGCTTTCCCAGTACTTGTTAAGAAATTTTTTGTTCTGCAGTATTGGTTGATGCTGTTCTGTCCAGGTAAGAATCAGATTTGGTTGTAAAAGGCACAGGAAAGGCCAAGATACGTGATAATCTTCTTCATCTCATTCTCTAGTGGCAAGATCAGGAGTTTGAGATCTATGAAACCCGTGGGGAAGTCTGGAACAGGGAATAATTACCCTTGATGGAGGAGGGTCAGGTTAGGAAAAGTGTGAACAGACTAGGCATACGTATGTCCATGGCAACTGGATGTATCTAAGTATATAGGACATTGGCATATATCCATGAGTGCTGAGGGAGCTGGCCAATGTCATTGTGACGCCATTATCTTTGGAAGATCATGGCAATTAGGGGAAGCTCATGGAGACCAGAAGGAAACAAATGTCACTTCTATCTTCAAGAAGAGCAAGGAGGAGGATCTGGGAAACTTTAGGCCAATCAAATTCTCATCAGTCCCTGGGAAGGTGGAGTAGTCAGGATGGATTTATGAAAGGGAAATAATACTTAACCATCCTTATAGTCTTCCACAATAAGATGAATGACTCAGTAGACGGTGGGTGTTCTTTATCTTGGCTTTAGAAAGGTTTTTAAGTCTCCTACAATGTCATCGCAAAGAAACTGATGGAAATCTCAACTATATAAGTGGATGATGAGATGGGTTGAAATCCGACTGAACTACTGGTTTTGAAGGGCTGTGATAAGCAGCATGAAGTCACCAGTGGAGCAATGCAGAGTTCAGTGCTGGGGCCAGTAGTTTTTAGCATCATCATTAAGAAGCTGATGATGGAACAAAATGCAAGCTCAGCAAATGTGCTGTTGATACAAAGTGGGAGGAGTAATTGATAAGCCAGAAGGATATGCTGCCATTCAGAGCAACCTAGGCAGGTTGGAGGAATAGGCTACCGGTAATATCATGAAGTTCCACAATGGGAATCATTTCCAACCCCTGGGGAGCAATATCCCCATGCACCAGCACAGGCTGGGGGCTGACTGCTTGGAGAGCAGCTTGTCAGAAAATAACTCAGGGATCTGGGGTGTCATATTCCACCTGGAGCTGACCATGAGTCAGCAATGTGACTTTGCAGTGTAGTGTCCTGAGTTGCATTAGGAAGACTGTCCTCAGGAGGTCAGGGTGGTGATCCTCCTCCCATCTCAGCACTGGTGAGCCCACATCTGGAGTGCTGTCTCTGGACTTGGACTTACTTATAAGAGAGGCATGTACACACTAGAACAAGTCTAACAATGATGATTAAAGGATTGAAGCATTTGTCTCATAAGAAGAAGCTGAGAGAGCAGGGAGTGTTCAGCCTAGAGAAGAGAAGACCTAAAAAGAGTGCGTAAGACTGAGGGAGAGAGAGGGAGAGAACTCTCTTCAGTGGTGCCCACTGATGGAACAAGTGATAATGGGCAGGAACTAAAATATAGGAAATACTGTTTAAACATAAGGGGGTGGGTTTTGTTTTGTTTGTTTGTTTGTTTTAGTTTACTGTCAAGTTGGTCAAACACTGGCACAGGTTGCACAGACTCCAGACTGTGGAGTCTCCATTCTTGAATATATTTGAATATATGTGGCCACAGCCCTGGACAGTTTGCTGCTGTTGGCATTACTTTGAGCAGGGGATTGGATTGGATGATCTTCAGAGATGCCTTCAGTAATTCTGAAAATTTCTTGTATTGAGGAAAAGGTGAATTTTCTCACTTCTCTGCAATTTGTTTAGACAAGCTAGAGTAAAGCAGTCTTAATTCTGTGTGGAAATACAGTATTTATATTATACTGCATAACCTAAAGAATGTTTTTATCTCAGGGTAGGGCTTTGAATGGTTGGGAGGTTTCTTTTAACTGTATGTCACACAATAGGATGCTAGTCTTCTGTTTGTTGTAGGTTGGGTAACATATGACAATACAAAAGTAAGGTAGGAAAAATAAATTTGTACTCCTAGAAGGTCACGTTGGCAGTATTTTACATCAACTGTGTAGAAGTATAATTACTGTGTACAGAGCTAACCAGTAAAAAAGGTTCCACAGAGTTTTCTCTGGCTACATGCTCTTAGAGGCAGTGATTGCATTTAGAAGTTAGCTGATTGCTTGAGACAAGTTTGTAAGTAACCATTTCTGTATTTTTCTGGTTTCTAGTGAGAAGCAAATAAAATACGATAGTTACTTGGTGCCGTTCACCCTATATGAATTAGGTCTTCTGTACAAACAACAGGATGAGAGAGAAAAGGCAATAAGATACATAGAAACTGCAAAGTAAGTGGATTTATTTTCTTTATTACCCTGTAAATTAAAAATAGCTGAATATTTGTAGCAATGAAGGCGTGTGTTTTTTTTTCTTCCTGACAACTTCTTTGCAAAATACAACTCATTATAAATCCGTGTTCTTGGTTTGGAGAACTTGTCCAGTTTAGTTGAATTTTGCATTTTCATGAGACTCTCTCCTTCAGACACAGTGTAGAGAGAATCAAAAAAGACACAGTATGAAGGGAAAATATTTCCTCTTCATTTGGAGCTTCAGAGATGCTGAAGCTCCACTGCATGCATGGGATGGTGCTGGAGAGTCCAGAGAAAGGATCTGTACCACTCTGTCCCAGAGAGCAGCTGCGAGGCCTAAACCTGCTGCACTGAAGGTGTTAGTAGAAGTAGATTAAAAGCCAGTACACGTCTTACCACACACCTTTTTGCTTTCACATCCTGTCACAGAAGAGCAGCTGAAGCTAAATTTACTGTAGGAGCAGCATACTACAATCTGTAGATTGTAGTATGGGGTAGAATGTCCCTTGTGTGTACAGAGAAGTGTACCAATCATGCAATGGTATTGTAAATGTGAGTTAGAAACAAAAGCATTTTTAGAAACATAGTTTTTTGTCCAGTGCAGTTTGTATTTGCTTTTGGGGTTTTTTGGGGGGGGAGGGTGTGGGATGGGGGTGTACATTTACATAATGTGGTTTCTCTGTGTTTTATTACTCTGGCTGAGTTGTGTTTTGAGGCAGAACATACACTTTCAGTTAACAGCCTTACTTTTCTGTAGTGTTTTGGCTTGTCTTTTTACAGCAAACTTCAGTAATTGGAAGGACTGTTAAAAGGATCAAAATAAGTGAAAGTGATGTAAGACATGGGTTCAGTTTATCAGGACGTTTAATTTTTTTACTGATATAAGGGTTATCTGCTCAGTTTGTGGATGAAGCTTTGAATGTCTCGTAACTTGTATCTGTGTCAACCTCTGTTTCCTCTTGAAGGAATGAAGGCTGTTAACTTTGGTACTTCCTTGAATGTGTGAAGTAGAAATAATCCAGTTTAAACATCTTTTTCTTTAAATAACTTGTATGTTTTGCAGAAACAACTACAAAGAATACTCTATGGAGTCCAGGTTGCACTTCAGAATTCATGCAGCACTTGACAGCTTGAAGATGTCACCTGCTTCAACACCTTGAATGAGGAGGGATGCTTTTCATGCATACAATAAATAGCCTACACAATCTTTTTGCAATCTTTTTTTAATCATAGAAAAGAACATAATGATTGTTTTCTGTCATTTCTGATTTGATGTATATCATTCTCATAGACTTCTTTTTCTGTGTAGCGCCTACACTGTATCTACTTGCTATTTTAAAGAAGACCTTATATTTTGTTTGATAAAAATAATTTAATATTTGACTTAAATGGGGGATATTTTAAAAAAAAAAAAAGATGGTGCAATAAAGTTTAATGCGAACACTATTTTTTTATATAAGAACAGATGCTGGTTATGCAGTGGAACTGGTAATAATTTAGCATTTTTTGAAAGTTTGATTTTCTGAAGTACACTTGAGACCTTTTTGCTTCTGGAATAAAAAAGCAGATAACCTTATCCACATTTGGCATAAGTTATTCTGAAATTTGTGTTCCAGAGGAAAAAATTTGTCATCTTTGACTTAATTTCATTTTGGGAACAAAATGAACCTGTCTAAAGTGCAATATTTTTACATTGTCAGAGGAGGCTAAGCAGGGCTACAGTTATAACGTAGCCCTTTGTAGGTCTATTTCACTCAAAATAAGTTCTTACAGGGGATATTTTCCAGTCATAGAAAAGCATGGCTATAAGTGACATTAAGAGATCATTCTGTATCGTTGCTTTGAAGCAGAATCAACAGTCTTGAGTTGTTCCTGACAGACTTGTTTGACTTGTTTAACAATTAAAAAAAAAAAAAAAGCTTGCACTGAGAACATTCATTTTGCAACTTACATAGGATATTTTTCCCAGTGGGAAAAGACTGGGAAATTTTGCTTGGTGTGTACCCCAAATAATTCTTGGTACAACTGAAACTAGTTTTTTCCCATCTTTCCTGTCATAGACCTGGAGAAAGGATTGTTCTTTTCCTTTTTGAAGCAATCTTTTAATATATGAAGACTAGCACCCTTTTTGGTATTCTCTGTTCTTGGATACCAACAAAAAAAAATAAAAAATTGAGGAACATATATATTTTCCTAATTATGGGAATAACTCATATTAATGGAATTTGATTGTACATCAAAAAGGGAATCCACTTTTAAAATTGCAGTTAAGAAAATGCACATATTCTAATCTAATTTCTAGCAAAAATATGTAGTAAAATCGAGATATTTATAAGAGCATGCATTTCTCTTTTCATTGTAATATGGGAATAGCAGTATCAAATTGAATTTCTGATTTCTTTAGATATGCAGATTCTATCTGTCTATTTTTAAAAATAAGAATATATTTGATTTTCATTTAAGTATACACCCAGTAACTGTTCTTTCACTAGTTACTGCAAAACTTGTCCATTTCCATATTTTATCAATGCCAGTATATTTACTTCTGCATGTAAATTCATAGTAACTGTGCTCATGAATGTGATTCGCTGCCCTAAACTCTCATCTAAGAAAAAATGGGACAAAAGGAATAGGTGAAAGTATATCTTTAGTAAATGAGTAACTGAAGTACCTAATTAAACAGTCTATGTAATGTAAATGCAATCATTATTCTTCTCAAGTGACTGAGAGCACAGCTTTCTTCTATGACTTTATAAATAACTGGGTCATTTAATTGCTTATAATTCTGTAATACAGCGGCATACTTACAGGTCAAGTAAGGGGTTAAAAATATTAACTAAATAAACATAATGGATTTTTCGAAGTGGAAACCTGATCCAAAGTCTGTTTTCTTCACTGGTTTGGATTTGTGCCTACTGTAAATGTGTAACTAAGTTATTGTGTAAAATTATCCACATGTAGGTGTGAAGCTAGAGATACCCGAGACACTGAATCACTGATAAAATGAGCATGCTTATTTTAAAATATATTCTACTGGCTGTAGCTAAAGTACAAAACAGAGAGTAGTGTATGATGCCAACTGACTTCTCTAATTATTTATCCATTTATACATCTGATTGTAAGCTGTAGTTAGCATAAACAGACAATACTTTTAATACATTGATGGGCATTTACATGTGCAGTTTAGGATTACTTTGGCCTGATCCGATTATTAGATATTGGCAGTCAAATGAGACTACTTCAACTTCCTGTAGAAGGTGATGGAAACAATTGCAGGTAAAATTTCTGTAATCTGTGTTTCAAATAGTACTTCACAGAAGAGTTAGAACTGGGACTACAGACTCTCAGGATGGAGCATAAAGTAGTTTCTGATCTCTGGTTCTTGTGGGGAGTGTCTTCCAGTTAGTATTTCATTAGTGTTTTTTTGAAAGTTTGGTACAAAGCGTCGTGTCACAGTGTACTTTTTTCCATGGGTAATGTCACTGACTGAAGGGAGACTGAAAAACAACTTTATTTTCTTCAGTTCAGCCTTCTGAAGTCAGTATCATTACCCTGTGTATGTTACACTTAATTTGTTAAGTACTGTTTAGAGCTTGTCTTCTTTTCTGTGCTGTGGTTCCAAACTTTGTTAGAAAAATTGATTGATCAAGTTGCTTAACATTAAGCTTTATTCTGGACATTTTTTTTCCATCTTAGTAAAGAGAGTGATTTTTAACCCTTCACTTGAAGTAGGTCTCCATAGAGCTGTAAAAGATGCTTGGTTTTCCAAACGCTGTAGAAGCACATCTCCCCTACACAGTATGTCATTGGTGCAGTGTTATTTAGGACATTATGTCTGAGTTAAGTGACCTGTGGCTAAGAGTTCAGAAAAAAGGTCTGTGGGTTTTTTTGGTTTGTTGGTTCATTGTTTTTGTGCGGTGTTTTTGGTTGTTTTTTGTTGTTGTTTTTTAATCTGCTGAGTACTATACTGGGCCTTAAATATAGCTCTGATTTAGTCTTAACTGCTCTTTATAATCTTCACCTCACTTGCTCATCTTCATGGGAATTTTGAATATTGTGCTGAGACTTTGAAACTGAGCAAAGCATTTTCCCTGTGATGATATAGCTTTTCTCAATAATACTAGGAATTATAATATATACAAGAGCAAATTTAATTTGTTAGTTTAGGCAAGCAAGGCTAAACTTACACAGATAGGTTATGAGAAAAGATCATTTACATCTTTTTGATAATAGATGTATTTTTTTTTAAGGT
Organism: Corapipo altera; assembly: GCF_003945725.1. Taxonomy (NCBI): domain Eukaryota; kingdom Metazoa; phylum Chordata; class Aves; order Passeriformes; family Pipridae; genus Corapipo; species Corapipo altera. The sequence goes on along the minus strand of NW_020884875.1, from coordinate 21,729,802 downwards.
AAGCAATAATAAATTAGCCTGGTTTTATGACAAAGCTTCTCTTTGAATAAGAATTGCCTACTTAGAATCTATTACAAAAAACTTCTTGTCTGTGCATATCATTCAAATGTTAATCTGTTGGTGAAAGATCACTGTACAATGGTTTTTATGTCCTTGCTCATCAGTTTTTAACAAAAATTGGAAAAAAATTCATGTCAAAAGAAAGCTGATGCAAGATTGTTACATATGTGTTCTAATACACAGTTGTGTAGCACTTTACGGCCAGAAAAATGTACAGTGATCTTGTTTTGCTTCTAAAATGCCTTGCAAAGTAATGTGTAAAATAAGTAATTTCTTATCACAAATTCAACTTAGACTTTGCAATTATTTTATTATTAATCTTAATGTTTCATGTATTTTTGTTTCTGTATATTCTTACATGGCATAGTTCAACAAAGAATGTTTATATTTGCTCTGGTGCTGCAGTTTTTTTTCTTCTAAACAACTGAGGTTTGCACATGTTCATATCTGGTACTTGAGTAAATAACGAGATCAGAATAACAGAGGATGATGAATGAAGTATGTTCTGGTTTAAATGTAGAAGTGTTCATTTTGATGCATTGGAATGGATTCTCACCTCAAAGTAATAAATCACATATTATGCTTGTGCTACCAAGTGCTGAATTAGGCATTGTATTCTAGTTGCACATAAAGAACCTTCAGCTGAGATTTATCAGAGCAATATCAACAAAAAAGTTGAGTTTAAACATGCTGTATTGGGAATAGCGTTCTCTTTATTTGACCTGTCTAGGCTGAGAGGTTGTACAAAGCTATCAAGGTCTAGGAGGAAAGGAAGGGTCTTTTGAAATATAGATAGCAAATATAAAATAAGCCATTTTAATCTTAATTTCTCACCGGTAATAAAATCATACCGTTAAATGCTATGAAATACAGGTGTGATTAATAATTGACTCACTCTCTTATTAGTTACTTAATTAAATTCAGTGGAGGCTATTCCTAATATACTTCTAGCATTCTTTTAAAATCCTGACATTAAAAAACTCTAAGCTATAATCATCTGATCAGCTCAACACTTGGACTTCCTGTATTCCACCCATCACAAAGGTATCAGTGGTGTTGGGACCTTACCTTTGTTCATTTTGTTGTGGGGTTTTTCTGTTGTGTTGTGTTTTCTGCCTTTTTTTTTGTAATCTTCTTTTTTTATTGGTTGATTGATTTTGTTTTGCTTTTGTTTTGGTGCTGATGTTTTGGGAGTTGTGGAGTTTTGGTGCTGTTTTCTTTTCCTGATTTTGCAATTTACTCAATTTTTAATAGGTCCTGTAGGACAGTTTCATAAAGAAATTTAAACATTGTGGCTCTGAACTTTGCGGTTGGTAGAAGAGTAACCTCTAGGCTAAAAAAAATCAGAGTCTATAGTTAGTATAGCAAATTCAATGTTTAGTGAGTGCAAAATCAAATATTCTCCTTTTTGGAGAAGTGTAAGCACGCACTTTCAGTCTGTGGAGAAGCACATGTCAGCTAATAATCCTACCTAAGAATACCTTCCTAGATTTAGTCACTCGTTTAAAGAAACAACTTCAAACACATTAGCAGTAGGAGATGTCTTGTCCGTGTCAGATCTTTTGTACCATGAAAATCATAGAGCATCCAAGCTGAGTGAGCCAGATTCACTACCCACCTCCCTGACGCCATAGTATGAAGAATATTCAGTGTTGATGTCATGGAACTGTGTGGGAAAAATTAAGGTTTTACTAAAATCCCACTTGAAAGTTTAATGGTCTTATGTACTTGAGGATGTAAACGTGATTCTCAAAACTCAATTTTCTTATTGTCAAGTGGATATAAGACTAAATAAGGAGAACTTTTTGGGGATGCTTAAATGACCTCTTCAGAATCTACAGTCAGGGTGGAGTCATATGTAAAATTAGGTTAATGCTACTTATATAGCTTATGTTAGGGTTAACTTGTTCCAGAGCATTAGGAGGTTTTCAGAATTAAACTTGATTGTAGAAGAGGGGCCAGTGTGAGTTTAAATATGGCTTTATTTTCAATAAAGTTTTGCTCAAGGTGATAGAACTTAACGTTTAGGCAAAACACAATGTCTGAAGACGCTGAGGGACAGATACAAAACTTTCATTCATAACACCCAGCCCACCTTAATTAGATTTTTTATGTCTCTTATGTTTATAATGTGCGTTCTCAAGCCTTACTTGGAAAAGATACTTGGCTTAAATCTTTCTCCAAATTCTAGTCACATCAATAAAATTTCTTCAAATCCATATGTATTAGTTTTTACATAGGAACATTGCAAACCTCTCATTGTTGACAATGAGAAAATGTTAGATGTTCTGCCACCTATTATTAATTGGTTTTGTGCTCTGAAGAAAGTTTAAACTTGTTTTTTGTAAAACACAAAATTCGAAATCAGTTTCTTTTCACAACCCAAATGGAAAGTATTCCTCCTGTATTTTTCATTAATTTTATTAGATTGTCCATAGGCTGTGAAAGCAACTTATTTAGTTTATTCTAGTGAATGAGACTGATAATACTATAATCATTGTGTCTATTGCATAATGAATCTTTGAAGTAGAAGCTGCTTTAAATCAGATTCTTGTGAGCTGAAAGAAAAGGGCTGAAAGTGGAACGTGAGGAGTTCAGGATGTCTATAGAAGATCACAGTTAAAACTGGACCTTTCTTTAAATGCAGGGTACTCTGAAGGCCAATGGCAATCAAAATGTTTTAGCATCTAGTGAATATGAAACTAAATTTAGAGTCTTGTTTTTCTACAAACTAAGATTTTAATAGTTTGTCACCCCCAGAAATCCAATTTCTGAGTCCAAGTCTCCCTCCCACATCTTACCCCAGTGTGAGATGGGTTTTCCAGACACAAGACTCAATATGAGGAGAAGGGAATTATATTACAATCACTACACAAATAAATATTATAATACATTATATACACAATCTTAACTCTCTCTCCTATGATAAATCAGTGTGGTGGTTTGAAACTCCCAAGAATCTAATTTCTGAGTTCAAGCCCCCCTCCCACAGTTTGCCCCTGTGAGAGGGTTTAGTGATGGTATGGACTTGATATCTTCCTCACCTCATGTGGAGAGTTTTCAGACAAAACACAACCATTCGTTATTGGGGGAAGGGGAAAATATTTACAAAGGTTTATTTATACACACATATATATATACCTACATTGAATTAAATTCCTCTTTTCCTTCAATAAAAGTCTAAGAAGAAAAGAGAGAAGTCTTTCTGTCACTTCTCAGGCCACAGTTCCTTCATTTCAGTTTTTTGTGGCACTGGTTAGTGTCCTTCATTTTTCCCAAGGCAGCAGATTTAAGTATGACAGTCAGGATTTTTGTTCTTACTTTGTGGAAATTCTAACCCTGAGCCCGAGCCTTTGGGGGATTTCACTCTTGGGTTAGAACATTGAAGGCAGCTTTCAGTTCAGTCTTACCAAAGCTCTTCTGCTCTGTCTCAGCTTGACAGCACAATAGAAGCAGCAGCCAGCAGAGGGCTCAGCTCAGTTTGGTAAGTAGAAGGAGATATACTCTAACTTTTCCTAAGACACTCAGAGGCCCTAGTCTTGGTGGTAACTTTTGCTAGAGTAGTTGATTTCTGATAAAATTCTTCAAGAGCTTGAGAGGATGTTCAATGCAGAAAGATGTGTCATCTCTGTTCTGCTTTACTGCATCTCTCTCTGCTAATTTCCGTCCTCTGTAGCTTCATTTGCAAACTAAGTAAAAACATTCCAAGATTTTTAGTATCAAAGGGACCATTACATTAAGCCCAGCAATTTGTGTTTGACCAAGCATATCTTCCACACAATTAATTACATGCAATAATTTTATTCAAATCCTCTAAGATCTATGGGTGAAACAATATGTATAAGAGCTATTGTAGTTATGGAAAGAAATCTCTCAGGTGAAGAAAAAAAGAATTTTACTGAAATTCCTTGCCAATGTCATCCCTCTTAACTCGCTAACATTTTATTTGAAGTCCAACAGAGCTAAATGCCTTTTTGAATACAGGATTTGGGTACTGAATGAGGTCTATGGCCAACAAATATTAAAAACTATTTTTATAACAATTTGAATTATTGCAGACTTAATATCAGATAGTAATTTTTCAGTTATTTTCGTCCTGTTTCATCAGGTTCTTCAGAATAATTGACAATTTAATAATTTCTTTTTGTAGTATTAGTAAAAAACAAAATGTTTATTTTCATAATTTCTTATTCTCATATATTTAATGAAAAAAAATAGACCCCTTTTTTCTTGCCAAAAGTCTAGAAATCAGTTGGGCATTCAATTAAATCACCAAGTGTATGAAGACAGGCCCATTCCCAAGTTCTGCTTCTGAAACTCTCCCATGTGATTCATTCTACAATAATAAATATTCCATTCAACTATAATTTCAGTGAATTAGTTGCTGCTTATTTTCTCTTACTTATCTCCCTTGAAAAAAGTTTATGGAATAGTCATGCTCTAATAGGTGTTTTAGAATCTCCATAATATCTTCAACATTAATTAATTTTATTTTGTCTTTGGTTTGAAACTAGATAAGATCCAGATTCCTTCATTCTTCATCATGCTCACACTGTTTCTGGTTTCAGGGACTGGGTGCGATGCACAGGTTCACTGTTGACCACCTTGGGGTCCACGGAAGAGAGTAAATGATGTGTATCACTCATTGAAAGCAAAAACATGGAACAACTAAACAAGACTGCAGACTCTTTGACAATATCTACTGTTGTGGGTTCACCTTGGCTGAACACCAGGTGTCCACCCAGCCGCTCTATTCCTCCCCTTCCCAGCCGGACAGGGAAGAGAGTAAGGTGGGAAAAGAAAACATCACAAAGCGTGGGTTGCGATAAGGCAGTTTATACTGGCACAAAAAAGAAAGTAAAAGCAGTGTGCACACGCACAAAGCAGAAGCTCGCAGTTAATCTCCATACTAGCAGCCATGGTTGGCCACTTCTCTGAGAATCAGGGCTCCAGCACAGCAGGCAGCCATCAGAGACAGCGAGTGCCTCGGGCCCTGCTCCTTGCCTCAGCTTTTATATCTGGGTTGACGTCACATGGTCTGGAATATCCCCTTGGTCAGTTTGGGTCAGCTGGCCTACTTGTGTCCCCTCCCAGGATCTCACTCTCACTGAAGAAGGAATGTTACAGTGCTGTGCTCAGCAGTAGCCAAAACATGGGTGTGTTATCAACACTCCTCTAGCTGCCAATGCAGAGCACGGCACTGTGAGGGCTACTATGGAGAAATAAATTCCTGCTCAGGCAGACCCACTACATCTATATACAGGAGAGAAGGCTTTTGTGTAATGTCATTGATTTCAGTGGAACTAAGCCAGTTTTGACTTACTGAGGATTTGGTCTGATATGGCTTTTATAGGGCTAGGGAAATAAAAAAAAAATTAAACGCTTCCACCAGCCAGCTCCAGATTATCTTCCCTGATCAGTGTGGAAGAAAGGAATATACATTTCCATGCTGTCTTTGTACCCACACTGTCAAACAATCTGTAGAAGATTATAACAGTGCCATAATCCTTGCATTTTAGAAAAATAAGTTCACCCTTGCTAAGATGAAAAACAGGGAAATTATGCGCATATTGCTAGGAAAACCCAACAATATGATGTTGTCTCCACTTGAGAGTGTTTGCACTGCAGTGTGTCAAGGCTGTGTATTGTTAGAAACTGCTCCCATGGTCTGTGTTCCCACCTGTGAACGCCTTGTTTCTTGATCGCCGCATTGCCTTCTTTTAGAACGTCAGCATGAACGATTCAGAGTGTTGCTTTCAACAAATAATTTTCAGGACCTGAGCCGACTCCTACCCTTTGCCTCTGTGTCCATTTTCCCTGAGGGTGTCAGATCCCTTATGCAGCAAACATCTCCACTCTTAGTATTGAAACAAGCTGGTAAAGCTATCAGGCATGGCAGCTTCTCGAATCACCCCTGAGGAGGTTGTTATCTCAAGTAAAGTGTTAGGAATGAGTTGTTTCACAATGAAATAAAACGTTTAACTGTAACATTTTCACTGATGTTGCATACACTGCTTTGTTTTTCTCCCTGTAGCTCTATGCTATAGAAGTAAAAACCATGAAGTCAGAAATTAAAAACACATCGTAGAGAAAGCTGAATCACCTTGTTTTTTACTACAGGCCGGTGTAAACTACTTGCATTCATTTTTCAGTGTTATTGAAACTTTTCTCTTCTTCCTAGTGCCTTCTTCTTTGAAATTCTGTGATTGCTCTCGTGTTGCCTCAAGTGCTTGGAAAAATGTCGCTTTCCATGGAGAAGGCGAGGAGAGTGGTAGGAAAAAGGCTGTTTCTATTCTGGTTTGCAAAAGGCTTTTAGGAGAGAAGAGATTGTCACTTCCACGCAAACCTCTGTGGGAAAGTGCAGGGTAGCTGCAATCACAGAAAAACACATGCCATGTTGCCTCTTTGAAGCTCTGCAATTTTTGTCACTGTTCTCTTCATCCCGGTATACCTCTCTGTTTTTAAGCCTGCAGGAAACATAACACTTGACCTCATAAAAGCATTCTGTATTGTCTCTCTTTTTTCAAAGTGGAACGCTATAGTAGCTCTCTAGTTTCAGGACCCACAGCTATTTTCCCTCAGGAAAACAGGTATCCCCCAGCAGGCTGACAACATCCTTCCCATCTAGAACCTTCAGAGTTTAATAATTTCTATTTCACAATAGTTTCCAGTGTGCTCATCCATCTCTCAATATATATGTTTTACTCCTTTCGTTCACAATAAAAATGCACATAAATATATTCATATATTTATTTATATAATAATAAGACTAAATGTGGAGCACATTATGCCACAGTAATCACACACTGGAAAATAATTTTTACACTAAATAGGAAGAAAAAAGAAGCAAAGTGGGAAGGAGCATAAAAGTAGAAGAAAATAAGAGGAAGAGAAGAAAATGCTTCTGTCATGAATGCAAGTCAAAACCGATAATGTCTATACATAAATTATTCTTCCATTAACTTGTCATATATATGCAGTGTTTTCCTGTATAAAATAGTTTCACTTAATGTTGTGGTCTTCTGTTCCAGACTTTTTCCTGATTTCCAGTATCTTAATATTTTCCATTACTAATGCTTATACCTATGCATGTTGGATATTGATGTGACATCAATTACAACTGCTGTAAGCTCAAAACAACCTCCCTCTTTTCTTCCACAGCTCTCACTTTATTCTTCACATTCTTACTGCAGGAAACTCTTAAACTCCTAAGAACCTGACTTCGCAGAGACTCTCCTGATTGCTTCGTTTGTAGCACAGGCTTTAATCTGGCAAAGTGAAATAAATAGTTTTATCTAACAATAAGTTAAAGTACATGGACTCAAATATGTACCTATGTTTCCACGGAATCAGATCTTGCAATACCGTGTTAATACTCAGGACATTATTGCATAGATATTTTTATTCTTCTCCAGAATTCAAATGCCCAAATTGCACGACTGTTCTTCTGAAAATGTGACCCTGATCTCAAGTGTATATTTCAAAGTTCTATTTATCAGAGTTCCATAACAGAATGTAATACTTACTACTGGTAGTTCATTCTTGCAAGCATATTTGTTCTGATGAATCTAGAGTTCTCAATTTTGCACTAAGCTATTTAAAAAGACGTGTTAAAATGTGAAATTTACTTTCTTTATCAGGACTGACAAAAACTAGCAGACTGAAAAACTAGCAGATTTTTCCTGTTGCTCCCAAAGTAATTTATTTTTAACTATATCTTTGATTACATGAGCAACAGCTGCATCAAGTATCTGAAGTCCACATTCTCCTGTTCAGACTTCAACTGAATCATGAATTTATTCTAGTAAGGAGTGAAAAAATGTATTGAAAAAGAAGGTAATTTCTACATAGTTACTAATTGTTTATTAGTACAGATCAAGTATTGAGATAGTTGTAACACTGAAAGTTAATTGTTTCTGTATCATTCCACTGAAAAGAGCTGGCGTGCAAACTAACCCTTTCCAGCCCCATTCACAAAAAGGCTGCAATTCTGCTTGACATTTCCATGAGCCACCTGAGGCAGGGAGAACTCCTGAGCCACTTTTTCTCTGTTTGTCTGTAAAAAAGAACCTAGCTTCAACCTGAGGATTTGGTTCCCTAAGAAAGGCTCTTTGCCTTCATTACAACTGGTAGAAAGAAAGAAATTCCAGTCATTTTTTGACTCTCATGAAAATCATTAATTAGGTCAACTTTTTTTAAAAAAATCAATTATGTATTTGAAATAGTAAATAAAACAAAATATTTTTCAACTTTCCTTTATAAAATCCCATATTTTTAGCCAAAAGTGTATGTGATTTCACTCTGATAATCAGAGAGGGAAAAAATATATAGTTGCAAAAAAAGACTCAGAGAGGCTTTTGAGTGTACAGAGGAATCTTTATAATCCTATAGAAAAGCCTATTAGTATCAAGCAGGATGTTTAAACACCTTTCAGTTTCCCTCTTAAAAGGATTATCTATCACGATTGCATTTTATCTCTTTCGTTATTCACTCTGGTGATGAAACTGCCTTCCTCTCCTATCACAAATGACTTGCAAATATCTGGGCTGGTCAGTGATCACAGTACGACATTCCATTGTCTGGAGATGGCAGCAGTGTCTGAGAGCAGAAATTTCACTGCAAACTGTCCCAAGTACAGCATATTAAGATGTTGCCTTTGTGGAGGGATGGTGGGTATGGTAGGCTGCTTACCATTTAAATAAATGTTGACATACTTGAAGGTTTTAAATTTATAAACATTTAATTTACAAAATGACTGGGGTGTGTGTTATATATATACACTGGTACTATAATACACTACGGCTGTGAAAAATAAAAAGCAGCAGTTGATGCCCCCTCTGTAGAAACAATATGTTATTTCTGTAGGTATTTTTCCAAACACTTTAACTATGAAAATCTGCAGGATGCAGTTAAAATATTCAAAATACAGAAATGCTTCCCCACCCTGCTGTCATAGTGTCATACCATCCAGAGGGAAGGTATCAGGCAAAGAATGACCTTCCTCAAGAACATTTGCATTTTCTAATAAACAGTTAAAAAATAAGTAGAAAAATGAAGTTGACACTTCTGAAATGCAAACTTGAGAAAGGGGAGTGATCCCACATTCCAACACTGCTCTCGAGAGAAAAAGTGAGTAGAGTATTTGCAATGAGTACTTTATAGCCCAGAATAAAGTCTCTATGTTCTTCCACTGAATGTTCATCACCACAGTATAGATCCCATTTAAATAAATGGAAAATGGCATTTTCATCTAAAAAACAAAAAGAGAGAAACAAGAGCCAATAAATCCTACCGGCTTCCACATATCTCAGTAACATCAGATACATCTGTAGATACTGTAATACACAGATATACACAAATATACTGTCATATACAATAGATAGTGTAGAAACTGCAAACAAAGGCAAAACTAGGTGTTAAAAGGATGACATTAATATTCAGAAAATCCTCTAAGCAACACCCTGACAATGAAAAGGACCTTCATGTTTGTGAGGAATGGGTCACTGCTGTAAATGTACTCCAGTGGTAATTGTAAAAGCACATTTATAGCACAGAAACTTGCAAGTCAGATTGACTTCCTTCGTCCTGGGCAGAAGAGCGCAAACATAAATTATAATAAATTATTTGCAGCACACCTTGAGAACAGAGAATCCTAATTGTTTATTGTTGCAGAAAATTTCTGACTTGTCTATCTAAATCTGGTGGAATTTAAGTGGTTAGCAAGTATAACACAGACTTAACAACAGTTTCCTGGGAATCGTGGAATGTGAATGTTGCTTTGTACAGAATGCCGTTGTAGCGAGTAATTTCATCTCATTAACCCCAGCACATTTCTCTGCTTCCAACTGCTTAGAAAATTTTCTGTTGAGCAACTATCTACAATTTCTCTATGAAGATCTTCAGATTAGTTCATGAAGCGGTTTTCCTTTAAGATTTGCTCTAAAAACGTGGGGGTCTTAATCTATATTACCTTCAGAATCCTGTTCAAGCAATTCCTTGCTCTCAATATTTGTTGTTTGTCAAAAATATGCCACACAATTCCTGTCTGTGCTTGTGTTTCAGATTTAACAATCAATTATGTATTGTATTATCATTTTCTCAAATGTAGAGTGGGCCTTACATGAATATAATGGAAATCCAATTATTTCAGATCCAAGAATCCACATGAAAACCTAACAACTGTAATTTTTCATCTTTCAGTCTTTCTTAAACATTTATTCAGTGTTCTGCAAACAGAAACAATTAGACAACATTACAAGAAGAAGTTTCGTATAGTACGTGCTCACACTGATTAAGGTTATAGGAGTCATTTAGAAGCATTCATTAGAAACTGCTGTTGTTAATTTTTAAAATAATATTTCTTCACTCATTTCTCTTCCTCAGCTGTTTCGGTCTGTAAAGCCAGTCGAAAGAATTTTGAGGAAAACACTTAGTTTTAGCAAATTTTGAGGGAAACATTTAGTTTTAGCAAATAAAGGATAAATTAACTGAAATAAGTTGTTAAGTGTCATGAAGCTTTTACAATCTCTCATTTTCCACGTGTACAATACACTTCACCTTTCTCCTGTGCCTTTTTTTACTAAGCAAGTCTCAAATTAGTCTCATTCAGTCCTATCTGGACTCTATCTGCTCCTCTTCATTGACAAGCTCTTTTCTTTCATACTTACCAGAGCATTACACAGCCCACCATTGTCACCATGTTCATCACAAATCAAGAACACACTGATACTTGCTTTCTCCCTGAAAGACTCAGATCTGTGTGCCTTACTACTCAAGCTGTACTGAAGAAAAGTCACATAAACAGAAATACAGCGAAGAGAAGTGCCATCCTTTTGTGTTCAGGTTTTTTTCTAACATATAATCAATACTGTCAAAAATTTTTGCTAAGCAATTTTCAACAGGTAATGCTAAAAATTAAGGACCTTACCCTGGTCTATAAAAATTCTTTATTTATCTGGTTTAATTGTAATGATTGTCTAGTAATCTGGCAGCATATTTGCTTAATAACGATCTCACTGTCTTGGCAAACAGAGATGTTTTCATTTCTTCCTGCCATATGAAAATAATGTAATTAATTTCTTAGCATTATGTAAAAGTTCAGTAATTCATAATTCTTATTATAATCTATTGGAATCCTTGTTCATAGAAGATACCATCTGTAATGTATCCTGATTTATATAAGTCATCCTGTCTTTAAAACTCTTCTTTTTTTATCCTGTACAGGGCAATTAGGCAGATTCTAGGTCTGTTGGCTAATTCTGGAATAATACCATATGCTTCAACTTACTGCCCCAGCCTTTCAAAAGTGAAGGATCTCTTCACTGAAGTCAAATCAAATCCTTTTGAGACACAGGTGTCTTTTTGTCACTGTATAAAACAACCCTTTTAATTTGGGGCAACTGTAATCTTCCCATTTCTGCTTATTTTGTGTGATTGGATGCCTGTCTGGAAATGCAGACTATAAATACTGTTTTTCTAGAGCCAAGTAATGATGCTGAACAAGCAGTCTTACCTTCTCATTGTTCCTACCTCTGAAACATTTTCTCTGCTCTTGCGCAGGTGCTTTCCCAGCTACAGCACCTGGCAAAACTGGCACAGGCAAAAATCCGTGTTAGTTCACTAGCTGAGAAGCTTCACTGGATTGCCTGAACATCTACGCTAGGATAGACAAAGGGCTGACAGCAGCAGTGAATTAGGAAAGCGGGACAATTGTGTTTTGGCAATGTTGGCTTATGCCAATTTAAACCATCTACCTCAGTTACAGTTAGTTTATTTCTAGAGTCACAAACTACTCTTAAGTCAAACTTTATACATCTCTCAAGAAATCCAACCAAGAGACTTCGTTGCTGCAGGCTTGTTGGAGCTTTGTCCTATTGCTTAGTAACAACAATTCTGCAGTTCTTGGAAAACCCTGGAGAAAAGCTGGTGGGATTTTGCACCTTTTATTGAAAGAGTGACATAACAACCCTCTCACCTGACACCCTTGCTTTGTGCTGTGATCTTTTAATGAAAGAAGTTTGTCCTTGTGTATCCAATCATCCTTTTTTCATGTTCTATTTTAAATAGACTAACTCCTTCTTTTTTATAGCTCTTAGAATTTTATTTGTGAAACACAATTTTTATTATCCTTGCAAGTACCTGTTAGTTCCAATTTCATGTCCATCTTTCTTATGTATTATATTTTTACATGGATACCTAAGTCTCACACTACACTCAAAATTATTTGTCAGATTTCAGCATTTCAGAAAAGCAGTTTTCAATTCATTCTGTCTGTACACATTTCCCTTTTGAGAAACCATTTTCTTTCAAAAATCTTAGCCTTTTCAAAATATTGAGTCATTCTTTTATTTGGCGTAAGAGATCATGGCAAAAGATGTCAACAGTTACCTTCCTTCTGAGGCTGTTGCTACTCATGTTTGCTTATACCATTTGGCTGGGAATCATGAACACTCCTGAGTACATGGAAGCTTGTCCCACTGTAGCACATCATGTATCAGGGTACCTTAGACATGTCCAGGTTTGATAATCCATATTGTTCATTCCAAAACCATTATAGTCTTCTCCACACTGGTACCTCAGCTACAGGCATTTAGCTTTAAAATTCCCCAGAACAAACACAAGGTTCCATATGCTTCACCAGCTAGAGCTGGTTCTCAATGTAATGGAAAACTTGTTTCATCTTATATCTCTCAGTAGAAGTGATTTAGTCTCATCTACATGTTTATCTGAAAACAAATAACTTCTAACTTCCCGTGTGAGATGTCCTCCATGAGATACCATGCTGACTGGTCCTTCCTGCATCTTTACAGCTTAACTGTTTGAGAACTTTCTGCTACTTCAGATGCTCTTCCGGAAAACAGATTTGATATTTGAGACCAGTTGATTGTGACAGGTGATCTGACAAAAATTCCCTAGTTCTACCAGACTTGGAGTAGTGTGCTCTAATTTTCTTGGATTGTCCTGACTGGCCTACAGTTACCTGCTGCACCAGATCCTCTCACCAGGATTAGATCTCTTGAATAGGACTGCATTTGGAATGCCATAATTCATGTTTAAGAAAGCACATTAAATATAGGCTTTTGATAGACCACTGACTTGCTCTAAACTATCCAATCCCTCTGACAGTGAAAAAAATGACAGTGTGTATTCCAGTGGCTTGGCTCTTATGGGTTTTGAACTGTCAGAAGTTCCAGCTCAGCTCCTTACTGAGTATCTCATACAACTTATCATGGAACTGGGGGGTAAGATGAGTTCTTACCTTCTTAGTAAACATAAGTTTCCTGAACTTAGTATTTGTCAGTTTATGTGAAGATGCCCAGCTTCGATCCACTATTTTCCTACTATTGCCTGGGAACTTTTCCAGCAGTAGAGAGACCTTACCTAGACCCAATCCAGACAAATGTTAATCACACATCAGTTCTCTTAGGTGACACTCCTTTGTGCTACCATCGTAGCTTCTGAGAGATGCAGGTTAAAAAGAACTGCTTTGTGGACTGCTAGGCATGTGCTTTTACACAGCCTTTTGAAAGATGTGGCCTGCAGATGTGGAGAAGGGGTAAGAACACAAGGACTTTAAGAACCCACAAGGCCTCCAGAGCTACTCTTAGGGGACTACATTAGACAAGGAGTAGATTTGCTAAGGACCACGTGAATCATGAGAAGAGCAACAGAAAACAACCATGTACTGGCTTCTTCTCCCCATCCAGCTTTCTCCAGCCAATGACCCACTTAACTCCCCTCAGAACAGCAAACTTAGGACCTTAGTAAGAAACTCTTACAGGTATTACAGCTGTCATCCTCGTCTGATATGCCCAAGGCCTTCTAGGAAATTACTGGTGGATACAAGCACAGCCATGCAAACCAGGATCTGTTCTTCCCTCAGGCACCCACTGATCTTTTCTCAGAGATCTACTTAACTGTTAGAATGCCTTCCAATCACTTGATGAGAAAAATCTGACATAACTCCTTCCTCTGCACTGCCAGCTCCTGCTCTGATAACGAAAGTCTCAATGAACATATTATCAACTAAAAGTTTGTAGATTGTCTGCACTACAGGGTAACTGAATCAGAGGTTATCAATATCTGGAAATCTTAGTCTACAAGCCAAGTACTATATACCTGCATTAGGATTTCGGTAGTACAGTATCTTGTCTGAAATGAAGCACAGTACCTTACCGGAAAAGGGGGAGAGAGAAATTAAATATCTTGTGTATAGCACATGCAGAATGTTGAAAAACATATAAATGATAGATGACAATGAGTAAGATTACCTAACAGATGCCTTCATTCATCCCTGATATTGAAGTCGTTCCAAATACAAAAAAATTAGTCATTCATGGGAACACACCTATCCATGTAAACCAGCTGACACTGCTAGGAATTTTCCTATGTTCCATTAGTAAACTGTGTTTTCTAAGACAATGATAATAAAGTCTGTATCCTAAAATGCATTTTCTAAGTTCTCAAATGACTTACGGTATACTATTTAAATGTAGATTGCCTTTTTACAGTGTGACTTCTGAACAAAGAAAAATTATTGGCCTTTTGATATCATAGGAATTGACTAATGGGATGATGCTATCAAAGCAGGTTGCCGTTAATTTATGAGCTTCTGCTACCCCAACATTAAATGCTACTCTTTAAAAGAAACAGTGACATACTATAAAGTGTATTTTAATCATACCATCTAATTACGAGGAAGAGTAAATCACTTAAAAACCATATGTAAAGTGTCTTTGTTACTGCATAACAAAAACCAGTAATTAGGAACAAAATAGGATAGTCCCATTTTGACAAACTAATGGAGTACATGGGACGCATGAAATGCTTCTTCCACTGGGATGCGTAACAAAGGCAGAACCTTTTAAAGTTGTTACAAAAAAATTCAAAGATACTTTGGTTAATTACTTAAATTCATCATATAACAACTTTGAAACTGCCTTTGTCTTCAGTTCAGATATATTCTTTGAAAGCAATTTCTTTTGTACTTGTACAAGTCTCAGAGATGCATACGTCCATGGATTCCTGTTCAGTTCCACAGATTTACATCAATAGCTGCTTAAGAACACTAAAGCTTCAGCACTGAAAATGGCTGGGTACGTCTCAGGGATATCTACACAGAAATTACAACTTTACAGAGACCAAAATGCAGTCCAAGCATTAAAGAAATGGTAATACCCTTTTAAAATATGATTTCAAATTCAGCATTAATGTATATTACACCTTCAATTTAGATCCTCTGCTCAGAGGCTCCACAGATTTATTGCAAAGGTCCTTTGCTTTTCAAATGGGCAGTCCATCGTCCCAAATAAGTGCACTAAGTGCATTTAGATGCAATTTCTTTTGATCTTTGGAATTAAGCATGTCCTATGAATATTGTTAAACATTATTTTCTGAGGTTAATGTTTGGAGGCTCAGATTACATATTAGATTTTTTTTTTCCCACTGAAAGAGCAGTTAGGTATTGGAATAAGTTGCCCAGGGAGGTGGTGGAATCATCATCTCTGGAAGCGTTCAAGACACATCTGGATATGGCACTTGGGGATCTGGTTTAGGGGTGATTATGGTGGTGCTCAATGATCTCGAAGGTCTCTTGCAACCTGGATGATCTTTTGATTCTGTGATAGCTTGAAAATGTTAATAAAGAAATTTTTTCCTCTTAGAACAACTAAAATATTTATTTTCAATCTCAGTAGAAGATACTGAAGAGGTTCCTATAAAGGATTCGTTCCTCCTTGTACAAGTCAGTAATTTTCTTACAAACGGGTTTAGAGATACCACCCAAGACATTTTGTAGATGTAAAGAGATCTGGCAAAACTCCATCACTAATTCTCGGAAGATTGAATAGCAATGAATAACAATTTGTGAGAGAAATTTATCTTGAATCTTCAAAGTAAATGGTGAAGGTCCAGGCTTTAGAAGCTTGACAAGCACTGTTCTCATACGTAACCCCATTTCATCATATCAGAACACATCTATCACATTTCCAGTGCAAACTACAAGCTGTGATTAACCACTCTTAAAATCAAAACTATACACACTGACTTTACAAAGCCACATCCTTACTCCTGACCATGACAGCCATTTATCAGTTCTGCTCAGCTGGGACATAATAACAAATCACACACCAGTGTATGCAAACACTGTCTGCAGCAGTAGTTCCAGGAAATGAATAAAACAAGGCAGAGAAAAAGAAAAAGTAATGTAACACTGTATGAGTTCTGAGGATGAGAAGAATAGTGAGCAGGAAACCAATATAACAGTTTCAAAATACTCCACATGCCAAGAGGGTTCTTCAGCAGCACATTTTGCTTTGCTGTTTTGAAGAAAACAAGTTAACTTGGAATTTCTTGGTAGCTATGAAATAAAAGGCCTGTATTGATTTCTGTGGAATGACTGCTGCTCCAAAGGGCTGCCTTTGGTAAACAGCAAATACAAATGGTAAACATTTTAAAAATACTTTAAAAATACTTTCAATTTTCATTTTCATTCTCCTGCATGAGGGATCATTCACTATGATACCTATAAGCCACCTCAACATAACCAACAATCAGATTTTAATATAATTCTCAGGTGGACAAAAACAGTTTATTGCTATAATCCTAGTGATTAACAACCCCCCTAAGAACACTATATTCTCTCCAAAAAATCACAATACTTCATAATCCCAATTATTTCTATGAAGAATACTTGATACTGAGAACCTACAGTATTCTTTTCATAGCTAAGACTGATGCCAGGTTACTCTTCTACCACTTTGGTTTAGTACTGCTGTAACCTGCACTGGTGTTCTTCTTCTGCCTGGAAATTACAAGACATACATGGAATAAAAAATAAGCTCTTCCTTTGACCTTGGAAAGGAGTTGTCATAATTTTTGAATGCAGAAAATTATATGAGTGAAACATTGTCAGTTAATTTCACATGTCTTTGGCCCTCAATGAAAGATAACTTTTTACTGGTCCACCATACTTTGAGTAAATTTTGTTTCTTTGTAATCACATGTGTTGGCTGCATATAAAAAAATGATATGATTAAAATTTGCTCTTCACTAAATATTGACTCAGTTCTGCTTTTATCTGTATCAACAATTATTTTGCTGTTTATTTAAAAATATGTAGAATTTTGTTCTGTGTGATCATATAGGTATGGCACCTTCTCGTTAATTCTCTTCAGCAATTTTCACTTAAGGCAGATTACAGACTTTTGCAACCATAATGAGGAACTTAAACATTGAACTCCACCTAATCTTGTCTGATTAGAAAGCTAATGCTCTATTCAGGTGATAGGATTATTGTGTTCAAGATTTCATCATACAAGAGTCTCACAATAATTTCTCCTTTCAATTCTCAAGATGATCTTTTTACTGCCTGTATCATTAATTACTGTAAGAAGCACTTATTAACTGCCTTCTAAATTTTCATGCAGCTGATGAATAGAATGATTTTACTCTTGATAATGGTTTCCTTCCCTGAATTACAGGCTCACCTACAAAATGTGCAGAAACACCATTATTTACTAATTTATATGGGAGATTTTGATACATGTAAATATAAACGGAAAGGTAATCCATTTCTCAACCCTATTTCAGAGAGTCACAGGGTGTTCTGAGTTGGAAGGGACCCATCAGGATCATTGAGCCCAATCCTGGCCCTGCACAGGGCAACCCCAAGAATAATACCATGTACCTGAGAGTATCATCCAAACACTTATTGAACTCTGTCAGGCTTGGTGCTGTGACCACTTCCCTGCGAAGCCTGTTCCAGTGCCCAACCAGGTTAGAACCTTGTTCTAACACCCAACCTAAACCTTCCCTGATACATCTTCAAGCCATTCCCTCAGGTCCTGTCTCTGATCACCAAAGAGAAGAGATCAGTGTCTGCCTTCATGAGGAAGTTTTAACTGCAATGAGGTTCCCCCTCAGTCTCCTCTTCCCCAGGCTGAACAGACCAAGTGATCTCAGCTGCTCCTCCTACGGCTTCCCCTCAAGGCCCTTCACTATCTTTGTTGCCCTTTTGGATGCTCTCTAACAGCTTTTTTTTAAAAAAACCCCTGCACACAGGACTCCAGGTGAGGCTGCCCCAGCACAGAGCAGAGCAGGACAATCCCCTCCCTCAGCTGGCTGGCTATGCTTTGCCTGATGCCCCCCAGGACAGAGTTGGCCCTCCTGGCTGCCAGGGCACTGCTGACTCATGTTCAACTTGTGATCGACCAGGACCCCCAGGTGCCTTTCCACAGCGTTGTTCTCCATCCTCTCATTCCCTGGTCTATACAAACAACCAGGGTTGCCCCATTCCAGGTACAGAATCTGGTACCTGCCTTTGTTAAACTTCATACAATTGGTGATTGCCCATCTTTCTAATTTGTTGAGGTCTTTCTGCAGGATCTCTCTGCCCTTAAGAGAGTTGACAGTTCCTCCCAATTCTGTATCACCTGTATCCCTTATGTCCCGTATACTTAGTATCCCTTCCAGTCCTCTGTCCAAGTCACTTATGAAGGTGTTGAAGAGCACAGGAACTACAATAGAGCCCTGCAGAATCCCACTAGTGGTGTTACCCCATTCACTATTACCCTCTGTGCTAAACCTGTAAACCAATTACTCACCCATCACATGAAGTGTTTTTCCAGCTGTGTGCTGGACATTTTGTCCAGGAGGATACTGCGAGAGACGGTATCAAAAACTTTGCTGAAATGAAAGAAAATTCTATGAAATGGCTTCCCTTGATTAAAGAGGTGTGTAATTTCAAAGGACTATGTATGTAGAAAATATTAACTTGTCTGTAAAAAGTTTTGAATAATATAATTTTCCTAGCTTACAGAATAAAGTTAGTGAACACTGCAAAATGTTCTAAAATTTGCATTAAACCTAGTTAAAATTTCCTAACCTTCTTATCTTAGAAGAACTTCTGAGAAAAACCTCCTACCACATTAAAACACCTACCATCCAAAGTGTGTGATGACATTTAATGTTCTACTCAAATAAATATCCAGTTAAGAAGAGTATGCAAGTCTTCAGTAGAGTTAAATACAAAGCCATAATAATAATCAACAAGTACATTGTTATTCTAAATGTGTTCTTAGGGCCATAACTTACATAATTGAAGTTCATAGAGTTTTAGTCATTCTGGTTAGTATGAGCAGGACCAGAAGCTGTCACAGAGTTTTGGCTCAAAGAAGTTGTTCTGTCACGAAATTTACCTGAAGTTCACTAAATTTTTCAAAGTTTTTGACACAAGTGTGATACCAGTGGGAAAGCTGGATAATCGGGAATACACCTGAGATTTCAGAGTGAAAACTGATTTAGTGAAATAGTTTTAGTGAGGTAAACCCAAATGTATATGAAGATAAATGTTATTATTTTTCTTATTCAGGATAATGTTTTATTTTCCCAGTACCTAACTGAAAGTGCTTCTAATGTGCGCGATTCTTAATTACCTCAGTCTCTCTGTTTACTCTGCTGTAACTGCTGGAAGAATAGAGACCATTGTTTTCCTATGGTTGTGTACAGTATTTCCCAGTGGTGGGAGGGAGGTGGTAGGAAGGAATGGGACTGATCTCCGTGAAAACCAGTAAACAGTTAGTCTACAGAAAACTTCAAACTGTTATGTAGAGGTGAAGTGTTGCACGTGATGTTACTTCACCCTCAGTGTTGAGTTTTTCCTCAAATGAGCAATTAACAGAAGAAAGGGATTGAGTCTTCAACTAATATTTAAAAAATCATATTTTCTTGAACAAAATTTTCTTTAAAATAAAATCCTCTTTAAAAATAAAAGGTCATTTCCCTTTTCAGAAGATGGACCTGGCAGTTTGTTAGAGAAGACAGTAGGAAAAATTAATGCTTTCAAGCAACTAAAACGCAGAATTTCTTTGAACCAGTCTCCTTATAAAATACAATAACTACAGTAAAATTATATTATTGATAAAGAAAAACACAAGAGACAAAGGAAATATCAGAGTTTCATGAGCCAAGGCATTTGCATTAGATATTATTTGTGCTGGCAGAGGACATTCAATAAATTTTTAAAAAATGGATTTATGACCAAGTAACATAATCTTTTTATGTGTCCAAGCATTGAATTTTGCTTTGTAATACAATATAGTCTTCATCTACTCCCTGCTGCTTTGTAATATTCATGGTATGTATAATATTATGAAGATCCAAATATTTAATATCCTTGGGAATAAAGCTGTGTCACTAGTGACATCTTTTTTTTCACAGGTGCAAGAATCACTGAGAAGAGGACAAGATCAGAGCAGTCGAGGGAATAAAAATACAAGTTGTATACAAAAACTGGACCAGGGGAGTGTATTGTTATGTAGATCTAAAAAAAAAAAAAAAAAGAAAGGATAATAATAAAAAAATCTAGTACTCTAAAAAATATAAGAAGATTTAACAAACTAGTATGGTCAGTGTCCCCAACTAGCTTGTTTCCCAAAATCTAGGAAGGGTTTTTTTTTTAAGAACTGTTTTAAAGGAAGCACTGCAAGGTTAACATTAAGAAATATGAATCCACAGATTTAAGGTGTAGTCCAGGGGATGAATGAACAAACGGAAAAAATGAAGATGTTGAATATATGTTGAACTTTTGAGGAATCTGATGTTTCAAAAGCATCATTAATATATGCTCACACATGAGGGAGCCTAGGCATATGAGGAATTAGAACCTTAATTTCTGAAGTACTTATTATCAAAAGCCTTCATAATATAGCAACCAGAAAAAATCAGTCAAGGCTAAACAATGACAAACTTTACTTAACTGGAATAGTCACATACAAAGAGCACATATCTAGATCTCTCTTATGAAATATAGAGGTATCAAGTGAACTGCCTGTCACCGTAAGAAAAAAATTACATTTTTTTAACAAATTAGTGGGAATTTTACCTTTTTAATGAGATTACATTAGGTCATGCTGGCCAGCCTTTGAACTGAGGATTGTCAGGAGTATATCTACTGCAGATGTGTATATTTTCTCTGACATCCCCATTTCATTTACACTAAAGAAAACCCTGTCATTGAGAAGAAAGTGACACATTCTTTCTGTCATTTCACCAAATTGTATCCTGAGCAGTAAAATCACTTCTATCAAAATTCTTCCTGCAGTTTTTGATGCATGCTACAATCATCTTTATTCTCATATTAATGATACTTAAGGAACATTAGTTCATTTAGTTACATTATCACATTTCACCCCAAAGGTGACCACGTTCATGGTCACTGAACTTATTCTTGTTGATTTGTAACATGTAAAGTACTTTCTGCTTTTGAGGTGTTAAATAAAAGTTATAAATGCACCGCTCAACTGCCACAGATAGACGGAGACTGAAAAAGTTCCTGCAATTAAGATTGGGTTGACTTTCTGTTTTAAGGTCCTCTATGCAGTCTGCAATATTCCAACACCCTGGGCTTTTGTGAATAATATGGTATTAATAAAGCTTGAATATTTCTTTTTTTCTTTTCTAAAATCAATGTAGAGATTTCTTCTTCTTCCTACTCAGTTGAGAATAATCTTACCATGATTAGAACTTGTAACATGTAACATTTTCAAGCTGCTAACAGATGGAATAATTTCACTACGTTAAAAAATTTTAGTATTTGTACATTTGGAAAATCTTTATTGAGCATGCAGAGTAATTAGTTTCCATAACTTCATTTGTCATGACATTGATTCTGTAATATATCTTCAAGGGATGTTGTTTCCCATCCCACAATCCCAACTGTGTCTTTGTAGGTGTATTGGGATGACACTACAATAGCAGAAGGAAAACATACCATCTTCATTTCCGTAGTACCTTTCATGCCAAAATCACTTGAAGCACTGTAAAAAATACAGTCAAAAAACCAGAAATTTATTTCCTACATTAAAACACAGTATTTAAAATTATTGTTCTTTGGCTTAATATTGTTGTGGGAATTAATATTTAAATGTGCTGAAGGGATGAAAGTGGTGAATTTTTATGGTGAAAATTAATTATCTTAATTCAATTAAAAATTTGTGAGTATACAGCTAAGGAACACAGAAGAATTTGGGAGCTGAAATTTTCCTTCCCTCAGCTCACGACCTTCAATTTCCTTTTCCTCAGTGACTACCTGTCTTATTTTTTTTCTCAAAGCAGACAGAATTACTGCAAAGCTGAACAGGAAAGTGCTGGAATAATACTTTCAAATTAAATATACCATCAATTCAGCATTGCTAAATTAATTTTAGCAGCATTAAAAGAAGAAGAAGATTTTAAAAAGGAGCTTAATTACCACAACTTCTGATTCAGGCATTTTCCAAAAAATAGTTTTCCTTTTGTGTCTCATTATAAAAAACCACATTTTTTTCATAAACTACTGGGACAGTTGCTTGCATTCAACAGTAATGATCCCTTCAAATACAAACACATCAAAGAACAAAACAAGTGCTGTCTGTGCTGGCAAGTCACACAGAGTAGTAGGGGTCAGTTTATGCAGTGAAATGATGGGTGCTGAGGCCAGCTGTCCTTTCTGACTCTGCTGCAGGACTTGGTCCCATGGGCTGAATGGCTGCTCATGGTCCCACTGTGCGAGATGTGTGCATGTCTTGGCTCAGGATCCTCTGAGTCTGGTCTGCAGTGTAGAACAAAGCTAAGTGAGCTGATTACTTCAGAACCAAAAAACTAAGAAAGGTGCACTTCATTTGCTGTTGCTAAGTGGATATTGAATCAATACCATGACCTAATGATGGAATAGTAGAAAGCAATTTTTTTATGGAAAGAACACCTTAAGGGAAGAGCATTGTGGACATGTGAAAATCAAGAGACGGTAAGGGGAATTAAAACTTGATAAGGTTAGCCAAAGTTTACTTTTAAATGTTTGTCACTTTTCTACAGAAAAACTATTTTTATATCTAAGTTTAGGATTTATATATTAATTTGAATTAAATGTAACTAGCGCACTCAAACTTGCAGACTTTATCCCTGTAAAAAACACTGAGTCTCCCCTAAAAAGAACGTGACTAGCTAAGTTCTCAGATCAGATACTCAAACCATGTAAGGTATGATTTGAAGTCCTACAACCAAAAAAGTAACTCTTGTCTTGTTTGCTATTATTACCTGGGTTATCTACCACCCACTATTGTACTAAACAGTGATCAGAAAAACATACACATTTCAAAAGGATTACAGTATCACCTTCCAATACAAGGAAATTAAATACATCAGGTTGGTTCAAGGAGAAGGACCACAAAGTAGCAGCTAAACAAAGAAAGATACACAAAGTGGTCTATATAACTGTTGTTAAAAATGAGCACAATATAGTTATTGTAAACGTCATGGGAAAAGGTTTGGAAAAGAATTGTGAAACAAATTACTTAATTGTTTTGTCACAAGTTTTCTTCTATTCACAGTGACAAGATGAGAGAAAGCAAATACTGGAAAGGAGTAGTTGCTTGTTGTTCAGAAAAGACTGTGAATGTTGCTGAGGTGAAGACAAAAGTCAGCCTTCCTCTACATCTGTAATCCAGTGAAGCAGGAGAGGTGCTAGTAACAAAATTTCTAGAGGACAGGCAGCGTTTGTTTTTATTGCAATAATTAAGAACTGAATGAATATTACATGAAAGTTGTGTTTCCTCACCTCATCCCCCCCACTTTGGATAAAACAATAGAACTGAGTAGCTACATAATTCCAGAGAATTATACTTGTATAATTCTTGTATATGTACATTTTCAAGATGCATCCTCTACATTTGTGAAAAATAAAAGACAAAATAAGTTAAATAGCGCTACTTAGACAACTGCTTCAACTGATTATTGTAGGCACAAAACCCAAATATTAAAAGTAATAAAATCAGATTAATTTGGATTTCCTTTTTTTGGCACCCTTCCTTGGAAAATGTTAAGCAGAAAAAATAAAAATCATGCACTTGAAAATATGAATTTTTATTCTGGAGATGACCCCTATACTCTTTGTCTTTCCTGGTATCACAAACCTACAAAGGCTGTGTTATACAATGTAAGAGCAAAATTGTAGTAGCGTGTTGGAATAAAAGCTCATAAAAGCCATGCTAACCTCTTTAGAGCCTATTTTTATTTCATTTTAAGTGCACAGAGATTTTTGCTGACAATACTGGACTTTATGTCAGGCTTCTTATCACACTTGAATGATTCATCAAGAAAATGCATCAAGTACACAGAGCAAAACTATGGGATAACCATAATTCATACCTTAACTAAAACACAGAAGAAATTGAAATGCATTATTTGAAATAGAATACATCCAACACATACAAGAAAAGAAAGTAGATTAATTGGGAACTGCTTCCAATTCCTGCCTACTCAGTAAAGTCATCATCATTGGCATTGGATTTAAAATCTACAGCCCCTAATTACCATGGACAATCTAAGCTTTGCTTTTATCCTTAAACCATCATAGCTATCACACCACTCCTACAGTATCTGAAATGTAGCTCATGAATGTAGCTTTCTGTTACTAAGAGTATCAAAAGCAAATCAATTAATCAAAAGCAATTTTTGATAGCAAACTCCTTAGTGTTCTCAACTTGAGAAAGACTTTCAGCACATGTGAATTACTGTAGTCTGCAGAAAAAGAAAACAAAAAAAACCCAAACAAACAAACAATAAAAAGTTAAAATGCAATAAAATATATTATTTACTAATGTGCATAGTGTAAATGGCCAAAGAGCTTCTTAACTGTAGCTCCATACTTTAAATTTCATTTAATATAATTTAATATTTTAAATTTAGTCCCACAGTCAAGACCAGGCTCAAGAGAGCCATTGCAATAGTTAGGGCTTACATGTACAAGTGATGCTCTTCAGGTAATGTCAAATGCAGACTCATTAGAAATAAATTATTTCACAGTAGGTATAATCTGAAGGGGTTTAAATCAAAAGACTACATCAAATCAGTCTTTCTTGTGAAAGAATTTAGGCTTTATCTTCCTCACATTACTATGGAAGTACATAAAATACATTCATACAGGTACAATCCCATTAGCTAAAGAATACAACAAATTATTAAAAAATGCTTATCATCAAAGTCTCATTAGAGAGACGAAATTTGTTTGTATTCTTTGTTGGAAACTTATATTCCAACTGGAAACTAAAAATGCATGTGTTCTGTTTTTTTAAAGTAACAACACAAATCTCTGCCTGCATTAACAGAAGACAATAATTCAGATAAAACCTGTGTTCATTCACCCTACTGCTCTCTGTGCCTTTTTCTCACAGCTGTCTTAATTCTGAAAGGGAGGTATAAAATCTAAGAATCACAAATAATTGAAAGGAAACATCTTTAGTCTATTCTCTTGCCCTAAGACAAGATCTAAACCATTTACATTACCTGTCCTTAAACCTTCAGTGTCAAAGATACTGCAGTCTTTCAGGCCATCTACTTCAGTATTTAACTACCCAAGTGTGAAAGTACTGGTGGTTTGGGGGGCTTGTTTTGTTTTGTTTTGCTTTCCCCTTTGATGCTTAAAACAAAACTTTCTTCCTGCAAACCGAGCAGTTATTTCTTATTTCAGAGCAAACACCGATACTTCCCATTTTCAGAAACACTTTGGATATTTGAACACAAGCCATCCTAGTTTTGGCTGAACAGCCTGAGTTCTTTTTGTTAGGTTATTTTGTTCATTCATATTTTTATTGAGTTCATTTTGTTCAAGTTGTCAGGTGTGTCATGTTTTCCAGCAGGCTGTTTTTACTCATCCTTTGTAGCTTTTCTCCAGTTGCCCAAAACTTTAACAAAATACAGTCACCAAAACTGAAAAAAACCCACTCAATTTTAGGCTTTATCAGTTTCAAATGCAGTGGACATATTACTTCATATATCTTACTGAGGACATTCTTATTTAAGCATCTAAATATTGTGCTGGATTATTGGACACTAGGATGACAGTGTTGATAGATATTCAGGATAGCTACTAATACTCTCTGATCTTTCTTTGCAAATCTGTCACTCTCTATCCTGCATTTTTCATTTTATTATTCCAACCTCCTTCACTTTGAAATATTTCTCTTCTATGTCCTTAATATTTTTTTTAAGGAGCTGCTGGCATTCCTGAGCTCTTTATTCCATTAGAATCCTTTCCTATGAGATTTTTTTTACTAATGGTACTTTTTATTTTCATCCTAGAAATAATGAAATCTGTAGTTTATTACCACAATCATCAATGTTGCTTTTCACCTTCAAATTCCCTCTCTATACCAAACGTCAGATGGATTTCATCCTGTTTTCTTTCTTACTGTTGGAATAACAAATTTGGCCAATTAATTCCAAGAACTTCTTAATATTTTGCATTCTGCTGCATGCTGTACTTCTACCAAAGTCCAGCCTAGTCCAAAATTATTTCATCTACCTCATCACCTTTGATTGGTGTTTTATCCTGACTAACCATAAAAGCACCTTTGTGATTTTTCTCTTTTGTCATGACTACAGATTTTAAACACATTTGTCTCCTGACAGACTCTGTCTCCCAGAGCAAGCATGCTTGAGGAGTAATATCATACTCACCTTCTTTGTCTGTCCTTCCTAACAAGGTTTCACATTCTATATTTGTATTTCAATCATGAGATTTATGAAATTACTGTTAGACTAAACAGATCACAATCTTGATAAAGCAATAAGATTTCCAACTCTTTACTTTGATATGCTTTGGTAGAAGAAATAATTTAAAGTGGTAGTTTGTAAATAAAGTATAATATTAGTCCAATTTATATTAAATTGAATTTAATTAATCTTGGACAGTTATTTTTATCTATTTAATTTGTTTTTGTTCTCACTGCACAAACGGATGCATTAGTGACTAAGCTCATGTTAAAGGTCTGGAAGGAACATAAGAAGTTGAAAATGAGATATGAGTGACTCGCTGTAGTGTGAATACAGCTTTCATTCAACAGAGATGAATGTTTCTGACTATAAATCTGATATTATATAGATTCCAGATATTTGAAATTGCCCAAGTCAAAATGTTGTTGGGAAGAAAATTCCAAGCTTTATGCTAACACTGTACAACAGAAAACAGTGACTGGGTCTGAACGAAAGTGCGTCCTTTCCTCAGTGGCCAGTTCAGCAATATCACAAAGACACTGTGACACAGTTATTTTACAGGTACCTCTATGTTCAGCAAAATCCATTTCTTCTTTTAGATGGAAAAATTTACCAAGTCAAGGCTAATAAAAAGTACTAATGAATAAGTGTTTTAGTTCAAAATGGAAATGAAGAATATGTGTATTTATCACTGTAGACACTGTACAATCAATAGATTGTCAGATTTTATTAACTGATTAAAACTTATTATGTGTGCAATGGCATGTACTGAGGGAAACATGATAAGGAAATTTGTTCATTCGTGCAAATAATCAGGTAAAACAGAATAGACACTGTATGAGAAGTTTTATTTATGGAATTCCTAAGAATATATGAAGAAAGTACCTCTCACATTTGCCAGCCTTAAAAATCAGAACTCAAATCACATTACAGCAGAGCATACATAACACATAATAATAGATTATAATACATAACCACAATTCTAACTATCACAATGACTGGTAAATTTGCTACTAAATGACTTTGACTAAGTCTTGGTTCTCAGTGCATTTCTGTGTAAATTTTGTGTCAAGTTGTTACTTTCATTACTTCAATTAAAATGATGTTACCTATTTTATTATGAGATAAAACTGTAATTAATTTTTCTTTTTCTTAACTGTAAAACTTCCATAATTCCTGTATCAGAATATAGCCATCATCAAATAAAATTACTGTTATTAAAATTTGTCCAGTTTACCCGGAACTGCAGCCTGGAAAGCCTGATGCTCACTGCAGGGAAATTGATAAAAGCAACAATATAACATGCAAATAATGGAGCCATGGATAAATACTAATAAAGAGGAAAGCATAAACTCGGCTTTTTAGAGAGAAATCATGTTCCACAAATCTTGTGGACCACTCTAGTTACACATCAGCTCTTAATTTTTCTATTATATGTGATCTTCCCAAATCCAACTCTCCCTCAGTCTTAATGTACAGAATGCTCCTATACCATTTCTTACATTATACTCAACATGTTTTCAAATGTCAGCTAGATCCCAGCACAAACAATTTTGGCAGCAGGTGGCAAGTATAACTAAAAGATGGAAAAATCACTTCTTTGCTCAACACTAGCTATTTTTTAATGCTGTTGCTTTACCATTTTGTTAACCTACCTGCTGTACAATTTAGATTTACTTTCTTTTTTTCCCTTTTTTATTTTTTTTCTTTGCTAAATCTATCTGTTTCAAATTTGGATATCTCTGGTTCCAAAAATCATTTACTTCAGCAGTGAGACTGTGAAACATTAATCTGGTTTTTGATGAATGGTATCTAGATGTCTCTTGAAATTCTCTTTCTCAAACACAAGACTATGGTAGGTTGCAAAAATGAAGACAGAAACTGGATTAGAAGCAGAAATGACTGTGGGAACCAGGTAGAACATTAGAAAAATGACCTTCCAGAGCAGGAAGGTGGACAGGATCATTTTGAAATAGCTGGTATCCAAGCACTTTTATCAGTCAAGGTAAGAAGGAAAACAAAATTTATGTAGAAATTCCAGTAAACATATGCCACGATCTTAATGAAATGTCTCTGAGGTATTCTTGTTTAATTTGTTGATTTTTCACACACTTATGCAACTCTATTGGTGTTTCTACAGTATAGGCTAGAGATATTATCACTATGTCATCTGGTCCTACTCAGGGCAATAGTAATAGAGGAAAAAGCTCACAGATTTCTCAAGAAAAAGACTTTTTACTGCCTGTAAAAATGAGATGGCTATCAGTGTTGCGAAGAGAACATTTGAACGATCACAAGGGATACAGTAGGATGGAATGAAGGACAATATCAAGGTACCTGTCAAGAAAGTCAAAAGGAAGGTCTGAACTGAGAAGGTTCAGCCAGGATGTGTTGGTATCCGATTTTAATAATCATACTGATAACAAAAGTTGCCATACTGGAAAATCTCTTATTTCCTAAAAATGTCTCACTTCCTGCCTATCTCTAATAGCAACAACTTGCACCAGGATGTTTTCACAACTTAGTCTTTCAGAAAATAAAACTGGATGCTGACAAGGAACACTGCAAAGCCCAGTTTAAACTTTTCAGTGTAGGGAGTGAAGCTATTTTTTGACTTGTTTAACTACTCTAAGCAATTCACTTAGCCTTTCTGTAAAAAATTTTCACTAATGATTAACAAACAAAGCTTTACAAATTAACTTTATTATTCAATGCTCCTATTTTCAACATGCTATATTTTCATGGTTGCAGTCTGCATCTCAGATAACTCACACCCTTTCAGAAGTATCCAGCCTTGAGAGTAAGCACTGAGATAACATGTAGAGGATCAGAGGGAGAAACATGGAAACTACTGGAGGAGTAAGAGCTGTGGAGTAATTCTTTTGTAAGCAGTCCACACTTATAAAACTGCTCAACTGAAGAGGATTTTGCCTGTTTATTTTAAAGAAACTGAAGTTTCACGGGTGAAAAAGAAGTGAGAGGCTTTGAATTGCTACGAGTTACTTTTCATATGCAGCATTACTTTCTCATAGCTCTGAACATTCAGCTGCCTAATGTTTATGTCATGTATTTTTGATACAACTACTTGTCTATCTAAGTATATTCACAGCTTCAACTTCAGCTGCTATCCTTACATATGAAAAGCGGTTCCACAGATGCTTTTCTGATACAACTAAGGTCTTCCACAGAATCATTCATGCCATGTGGATTATGGATTACTTTATTACTGAAATAAACCATTCTTTTTGAGTTAGACAACAGATTATGACTGCCACCATTTAGAATGTCAAATTTCTAAAACAGATCTTTCTCCAAAGTGTCCTAATAAGTTTTGCATATTAGTGTTATCATCACACATATTTACATTCACTGAGTGACTCAAATACTTCCTCTCTCTTTGTAAAGTTTATCCGTCTTTATAATCTTATTGGAGTCTTTGCTTTCTACAAAACAGGAAAGAAGTTTGTTTGAAAGTACTTTTAATTGTCCTCTTACATCTTAGAGACTATTCATGGGTGGGAATTCCCTTCAAACAGGGAAGTCGTAGCTGCTCCTGTGACACCATCTAGTGGGGAAGAACCCCACTACCAGTAATGCAGCTGAACTCTGTGAGTGTGAGAGCAGGTTCCTGACTAAACACCCCAACTGATGGATTACACATTACCTGCTTTATCTAAGTCTTTATGCCCCGAGACAATTTACTCCCAGATAGGAGGCTGAATGTTACATCAGAGTATGTTAAAAAAATAACTTAAGATTTCTGGGTACATCACCTTTTTTAAACGTTTTACCTCCTTGGATCAAAAAATTCAGTGTATTTTTGAACACCAAAAATTTCGTGTTTGGAGGTTAGAATTTAGAAAAGGTTCCTTAACTGTTAATTGGATAAAGATTCACTAGACATAATGGGCTTCTTGTAAATTAATGAGCCACAAAACTTGTACTATTATTTTAGGGAAGTAAAACAACTGGACACCATTTGCTCAACACAAGAACAAGAAGGCACTAATGAAAAAAACACATCTATGGGGTAAACATTCAAAGAATAGAGGAAGATTTATAACACTCATTATCCTTTTATGCAACTTTAAAGCAATAACTATAATGAAATAGTAAAAGAAAAATTTGGTTCCAGGACAAATTATACATCCAGTAGGGCTAAGATTTAAAAGCTATATTGATATTTTCAGGGACTTTAGAGGGACGTGTAACTATTCACAGAATTTTACTGAGGCTGAGGTATTTTAGTGTATGTGGTTTCAATAGATTTCAACTATTAAAGGATGTAATTTTTACCTTCCTATGTCAATATAGTGTTTAGTGTTCTTTTTCTGACCTACACCTCAATATAATCACAGAATCACGAATAGGTCAGGTTGGAAGGGACTACAGTGGGTCATTTGGTCCAACCTCTCTGTTCAAGCAGGTCCATCCCAGAGCACATGGCACAGAACTGCATCCAGAAGATTCTTGAATATCTCCAGTGAGGGAGACTCCATAACCTCTCTGGGCAACCTGTTCCAGTGCACAGGCACCTATACAGTAAAGAATTTCTTCCTTGTATCCAAGTGGAGCTTCCTGTGCATCAGGTTCTGCCCGTATTGCTCAGCATCATCGAGCAGAACTTGGCTCCATCATTGACACCCTCCTGTCAGATACTGATAGGCATTGATGAGGTCCCCTCTCAGCTGTCTCTTCTCAATGCTGAACAGGCCCAACTCTGAATTTCTTGACAGGAGTTGTCAGATGCCACAAGGAGCATTCAGTTTAATGCACTGCAAAAAAAAAAAGTCAATATGGACAACATTAAATCAAGTAAAAGTAGCCACTGTGCCTTCTACAATGAAAGGTTTATAGCTATTTTGAATGCCTGAACCCAGAGTAGAAACAGAGGTCTTATATTCTCTCCTTGCTTATTTCTAAAGGAAGAGAAAAAAGCTGTAGATTGCAACAACAACAGCAAAAACAAACAAAAAAACCCAAAACAATAAAAAAACCAAAACCACAGAAAATCCCCAAACAAATAAACAAACAAAAAATCCCCAAACTGACAAATCCCAGTGTCATGGTTTAACCCCAAGCAACAGCCAAACCCTGCACAGCCACTTGCTCTCTCCCCTGCCAATGGGATTGGGTAGAGAAATGGAAGGGTAAAAGCTAGAAAACTTGTGGGTTGAGGTAAAGACAGTTTAGTAGGGAAGGCAAAAGCCATGCACATAAACAAAACAAAATAAGGAATTCATTCCCTGCTTCCCATGAGCAGGCAGGTGTTCAGCCATTTGCAGGAGAGCAAGGTCCCATCACCTGTAACGGTTACTTGGGAAGACAAATGTCATCACTCCAATCATCCCCTCTTTCCTTCTTTCCATCCCCCGACCCCCTTTATATATTGAGCACAATGTGGTATGGATTATCCCTTTGGGGTCACCCCAGTTGGGGTCACCTGTCCCAGTTGCGTATTCTCCCAATCTCCCATGCACTCCAGCCTCCTTTGCCAGTGTGGCACTCTGTAAAGCAGAAAAGGCCTTGTGTCTGTGTAAACTGCTGCTCATCAATCACAAAAACCTCTCTATTACCATCACTGTGTTCAGGACAAATCCAAAACACAGCTCTATACCATCTATTGTGAAGAAAACTAATTTTACCCCAGCGAAAACCAGCATACCCAAAGACCCCAAAACAAACAACAAAACTCAAACTAACAAAGAATCATAGCCATCTTGCATGGCTGTAGTGTTAGAGGACCTTTCTAACTTGAGAGTGGATCAGGAGGTCAACAGAATCCAACACCACTTCCAAAGTTCCCAGTGCTCTCTACACTTTATCGTATGACAAAGAAAGCTCTACATTTGATCAAAGACAAGCAAACAACAAAATTCAGAGTGAATACAGTCCCCTCGTTTAACGTTTTTTTAAAAACTCACCCAAGTTCCGTAAGTAAAAGCAGACATTTCTCATATGTGTAAACAAATCTTGCAATTTATTATTGTTACTTCGCAAAACACGTTTCCTTCTCCTTTTAGTTTTGAAGGCTGTGGTTGCAGTTGTACACCATGTGTGCTTTCTAGATTAGAAAGGCAGGCCTGATGTCAAAATACAAGCCAATGCACAAAACATTTTTCAGGCAATGCAGCTGCAATAAATTTAAATATTCTAATGCCTAGTATGTTAAAGGAAATAAGACACCAATGTTCATGATTTGTCCAACACCAGCACAAGTAACTCACCTTGCTTGGCCTTAAGCAGACAAAGAACTGTAATTCATAGATCTCTTCATATTGCTCGGGAAGCTTCTGGAAAAAGTTCTCCTGCACTAGTGCTGTTTTCAGAAGTTCTTCTGACCTAAGTCTTTCCACATGTTCCCTGCTACCAATACATGCCTAATAACCTTAATAACTTGGAGTAAAAGTAACAATTTTTCTTCTGCATTTACTTTAAGCTATATACCTCCCTTTTTCCTAAAAAATGTAAATGGCTCTTACCATACAGTTCATTATGGTTCAGAGCATTATCCTGTGGGAATCACAGAATAAAACAATGGAAAGAAAAAACATGGTTCTGAGAAGGAACCTTCATCTGGAAAATATGTCAAACATTTAACTGCAGGCATTAGGGTCAGGGAAAACTCCCAAAGGATCCAATGATATGAACCTAGAAGACAATCTGAGGAAGAGAAATGGGGTTTCTAGTGTTTAATAGAGTCAAGAAACTGAAGAGACTAAGAACTGAGGATAAATTGAAAGAGTTTTTTTACTTTTGTTTGGTATAACTGAAGATTTTTGAGGAATTGAATGGCTGAGGAGAAGAAGGAATAGAGAAATGGAGGAATGGTCAAAGAAAGAGAAATTTGAGCTAAATGACTCCTTGCATTACACTATTTTAAGAAGTAATTTACTACAATTTTCTGTAGTCTCTCAGCAACTGCAACTGGGAAAGACTGTATATCAAAATCCATACTGTCTTACCTTAGACATTAAATTGAGAAATGCAGGCCAGGACTGCAGGTCAAGACAACAAGGTCTCAGAGCCAGGACACCTCAATTTCTGCAGATATTGCTAAAAACAAAAGTTTCTGAAAGGTGACTGAGCCCATCTGATGGGAGCAGCTGCTCTGGCTGACAATGCTCCATCTCCAGGGGTGAGGAGATTGCTCACCTGGGGGGCAGGTAGGTGCCATGCCTGTCAGAGTTCTCCACTGACAATCATTAAAAAAAAAAACCCAACCCAAAACCAACCAACCAACCAAACAAAAACAATTTCCCCAATCACTATTTGAGCATTGCACACGTTTCCAAACACTACGAAGAAAACATGTGGGATGACTTTACCTGATGGCATTTAAGTCCGTTTTGAGGATGTGGTGGTCGCTCTCCCGTTTCACAACGCCTGTATGCAGCAGTCCTTACCACCCGAACCTGCCCGCCGTGTTCCAGGGCAGCAGAACCCGAGGCAGGATCCCACCTTCGTCCGCCAGGCAGAGCCTTTGGGATTCGGTAGGAAACGGGTTAAACTCGGAGCCTCGGCTCCAGGAACCCGGCGGGCCGTTCCATTGCCTGGCGAGGGGGAACCCACTTATACGTTGTTAATTATTCTTTGTAAAATAATGCCAATACTCCAAAAGGAGAGCAACAAGCGGTCATTATAAAGAAGGAGAAGCAGGTATGAGAAGTAAAAGGAGTGGACCTGAGGTAAAATCCTGAAGGCACTTCTGTCCATTCTCCTGCGTGGGCAAGTTGCGCTCAGCCCGGTCTGAGGGAGGAGGCGAGGCGGCACCCCGGTAGCGTGTTTGGGGCTTGCAGGGCGCTTTAGGAGTTTTAGATACACTTTAATTTCTCCTTCCAGCATCACAAGAGCTGTTCTCCTCACCGGCTGCTTATAACAGGCCTCGTTTGCCTGAGCAGGACTGGGAGGAGAGGAGGAAGGGCGGGCGGGGGAGCGGTGACGGCAGGAGGGTTCTGAGGTGACAAAGGCGCGGGAAGCGGCCGGGGCAGCCCGGGTGCTGCTCGGTCAGGGGGTCAGTGGCTTTCTGTGGTGCAAATAATAATAATATAATCTGTCGTGCCGAGCCCTGTGGAAGAGGTATGGCAAACAGGCTTGGGAGTCCTAAGCATAAACGCCCAGTAACTCGGCCGTATATCAGAGGCGGTGTTAGGGAGCCGGCGCTGAGATACGCCCCAGGCGGTTCGGGAACGGGCTGAGGGCGTCCTTAGGCATCTGCTCACACCAGTGTTTTGGAGTGTCTTAGAGACTTTGACTGTGTTCTTTAGGATCGATTTAGTACGTCAGTGTAGGGAGAAAAAAACCCCTCAGATTTTTTTAAATTTTTTTTTTCCCATTAACGATAAGAGTTTCTCAAGAAAGCGAGGAACTGGGTTCTTAGGTCTGTGCCTAGACAGGAGGAAACTGAGGACACTTCAAGTGTTATGAAGGAGCTGGTTTATGAGCAGCTATTACTGATAAACATAGGAGAGCTTTCCATCATACTAAAAATATTTCTGCGGAATCACAGGCATGGGCAATGCTTCCCAGGCAACTATAAAATGCCAAGCCCACTTCCTCTGAGAAACTATGAAACTTAAAAGCAGACCAAACCCACAGAGAATAAACAAATTTAGAGCATAAAATAAGTGAATAAGAGTTGCATTGTCTGTGGGAAGCCAAATTAATTTTTGTAACCTATTTTCTTCTGTTTTGTTTATAGGAAGATTTCTTGTCTGCCTAATTACTCCTAAGTAACAGATGAGCTGTATGAGCAGTGATACTGTGGTTACATGATATAGGTGGAGAGTCCACATATTCCAGAGAAATATATAAGAAATTGAACTACATTATAACCTTCTGGGTCCCTCTGGGGTTCACCTGTGAAACAGCACCAGGAAGTTTGATATAATCATTATTCCTGCCACTGTTTGTTTTTGTGGCTAAATAAGGATTTCAGTGCACTAGGCTAGCAATCCAGAACCTTTTTTGAGTTCTACGTTAACACATAACCAAAAATAGCATTTAATTAAAAAGTTGCAGTATGTTTTTGCAATCAAAGGGAAGTGTGTATGCTGGAGGAAACCTATTATATTAATAACGCTGTAACTTTTTGCTTGGCACATACAGAGTCATAAGAACTTATCCTTTAAGTTTCTGCAAATGGAAAAAACCCATGTTCCTAAGGACAATAATTAACTCTTATTCTACAGCTACCTAAATATGTAGTTGTATTCCTATAGCCAGGTTATTACAGCTCTATAACTTCCCTGAAATTACATGTGAAATTTTCTATTTCAGGCATTTTGGCATCAGTATATAGCATTTTGAATGAAATTTTTGGGAACTGGACAGATTATATCTATTACATGTGAAGAGCACCAGCCATAACGAAGTCTCATATAGAAATCTCTGAACTGCTTTTAGAAGAGGGTAAAGCTTGTAGAGGCCTGGTAAGAAAATCTTCATTTAAATATACAAAATTTTATTGTTGGGAGGGAAGATTATTAAAGGAGTGAGAAGGAGGAAGAAGATGTAACTGTTGATCCGTTTGATAGATCTTGAATATTCAACTGTTATGTGGTTTTATACTAACTTCATAACACCATGAAGGTCATCAGAGTGATATGTAATACAGTGTTCATCATAATGAAACAAACCCTCACAGAGAGGCTATCAAATATGTGTGTGACACTCCTTTCCCCATAGGCCTTATAATATTGTTGAGTTAATCATCAACGACATAGGAATACTAAGCATTTTTCTTACTTTTCGTGTTCTAGTTGGTATTAATGAGAAGATACAGAAAATAAGATGACCATAAGAATGTCATGACTAACTGTAAAATAAGGCATGATACTTCCCATTCAAAATTCAAATGGACTAGAAAAAGCTGCATTTACCTTTATAAATCTAGTTTTTAAAAATGAAACAAACTGCCTAGTGTTCTATTACTAATTATTTAGGTGACCACTTTTTCATTCTTAAGGAAAGCTCAGATGTGGATAACGTGTCTGCTTAGCATGTCCCTGGGCTGGACAGTCAACTTCAGTACTTCTGAAGATTATGAGGCAACATCCAAGTTTAGCAGTGTGCTTAGTTGTTTCCAGACGATCATAAAAACAGCACAACATTGACATTTTAAATAAAATACGTATTTGCACTCAGTGGTCTAAATGAAGTTTCTCAAATGAAGTGGGGAAAAATGAAAAAAGGAAAGATCATATTTTTAGGTCTGCAGATAAATAACATTTTTTGTGAAAGTTTTTCATGTAAGTACTTTTTATGCTATACTATAAATAGAAATTTTATAGCATGACTTTCACAAGCAATCTCTTTAGCAACAGATTGTCCCTATTTAACTGAACTTTTTATCCAAACATTATTCAATCACAAATACTTTTTCTATAGTACTAAAAATTATGTACCCACCAAAGAGAGTTTTTCATTCATTGTCTACTCTACATTCTTCTTTTGCCTCTATGGGTGTTTGGCTATTCCATCAACACAAGGAAGAGGAAAAAAAATAAAACCAGTAAGATAGAGGCTTACACTAAAATTTCTTTTCTAAAAATAGAAAACCAGCTTATAGAGGCATCCTTTTTAAGCCAGTCATTCTTTAAGAGGAACATGAAGAGGTTCATATCTTGGATTATTTTTGCCAAAGAAGAAGAGTCAAAATAGGAAAATAAAGAAAATAAGGGCTTTTATATGCTGCCTCTGTGGGAGCAAGAAAGAAGAAAACAATCCACAATATTAGGGAGAACTCAGTCTAATGGCAGAGAAAAGATAAACATTGCCTAAGGAAATGCAGGAGAAAAAAAGTACTTTGACCAGAAGAGAGTAATCACTAGTGTAGCCTGGAGTAAACAAAACACTGACTTTAATCTGCAAATGAGAGGAAGCAGCAATGGAACCATGGAAGGTGTGAAAATAATGAGTAAGTTGAGGCAAAAATCTAGCGAATGAAAGTATAAAACACATTTTGTGGTGTATGTGGATATATTTTCCTGATGGGAAAATTCATATTTTGAATGCTGCCAAGTTATTTTAATTTATGCATCTATTTAGAACGCAACTGTCTTTAAAACTGGCAATGTAATCTTACCTGCCTTGACTTGAATGGCTAGTGCAGTGTTTCTGGTTAGAAAAAATATATGATGGCATCAGATGTTTGGATGCACTCTGTTTGTGAAGATTGTGTGTATGTTCTTTTCCTCTGAAACCACGTGAAAGTTTCACCTGAAGTCTCAGGTCGTTTTTTGTTGATAGTCATCTTGAATCTCTCTTGCTCTGTTTTTCTTACAGCTACATTCCCAGCCATTGCTCAGGCCTGTGTATAGGTTTCTGTGTCTTCTCTGCATCTTTTTTGCATTTTTTTTCTCACACATGCCTGTCCTCAAATATCCAACAAAACATGTGCCAACCACATGTGTCTTTGTTTTTGGTTGTAACATGTACCCATGTTCTCGTGGAGCCTGTTCTTTTGTCAGAAAGTTAAACTTCTTCTTACAGTGATTTTGAAGAGCACTTTCTATGACAAGTTGATGGAATATGTTTTATCTAACAGCAATTTTATGGATAACAGAGAGTTGATCCCATGGAAAACATAGCATGGAAAACATATTAGCAAAAGCACAGGTATGCAGTTTGCAGCCTCTTTAGGAGAGTCACTGGAATGCAGTCAACAGTAGAGAAAACTGGCAAACCTACAAAATGTTCAGTAATCATTCAAAACTGTAAATTAACATAAATTAAGAATGCTGTGCACACTAGTGGCCTTTCACTGTCATCAAGATTTTTAAATTATTTGTACTTTCCTATAAGCATTAGAAAAACTGCTCATGCTTATCATGTAATTTCTCCAAATATGTACCTCTTAGGCCAGAGATTTCTATGCTGTTTTTCTTTTGTAAGATCAACTACATTTATGAAACCTGAGGAAGTTGACTATGAATTTTAAAACAATGGGAGGATAAATACAGAAATTTAAACATCAACACTAGAATTTAAATATATCATGATCCAGAAAAGGACATTTTCATCTATAGATCGTTTTAATGTGATTTTTAAGTTGTGGTTTTTTTGAGAATTCCATGCTAATCATTCCTAAAAGGTATATTCTTCTTTCAGTCCTTTTTTTCTTTATTACAACCAAGTTGGATCACCTAGGCAGAAACATTTATTTGTATCTAATTGCAGCTTCTCTAAGTTAACAGCTCAGTTTTATGGACCACTTATTGTCCCTGTCAAAAGTTTAAACAAAAATTTTAAAAAGGCTTTGCCCTTCAGAATGTGCAGTATTGCAGCTCTGCAGTGACAAGTTTATACTGCTTTCTGGCTCACTAATGAAGCACCCACACATCTTCTGAAGTCCTGACAAACCAGATGTACTGATATTTATCCCTGTGGCCATACTGAGAGAAGCAAATGTCCAGCACATGTCCAGTTAAAAAATGTAATAATATATATAATGGAACTTATAAGAGGAATACTCAGCATTCAGAAAATCACCGATGATGTTTATTTATCCTTACTCCTTTCCCATTCTTATCTTAAAATCAATAAATTACACTTCAGAAGTAATTTTTATTACAAATTGATATTTACAGCCATAAGCTACAGGAGTGCAGAAGTTGCTTGCCTTTATTTCATTTCTTGCACAATGTGTCTTTTCCTGTTCTCACTGTAACAT
Source organism: Corapipo altera (assembly GCF_003945725.1). NCBI lineage: Eukaryota > Metazoa > Chordata > Aves > Passeriformes > Pipridae > Corapipo > Corapipo altera. Next base: position 21,690,540 of record NW_020884875.1, on the reverse strand, counting down.
CCTTTCATAAGGGCCACAGGATGTCTAAAATAAAAAGGGACATCTGCTGCAGGTTACAGTGTGTATGACTTTTTAAAATGGCTTCACTTCACGTGAACAAACATCTAACTATAGCCAAATTTCAATCAATCAACTCTCTTTTGTCAGGTTTCTGGATAAAAAAATCAGGTAATTAATTGCTTCAATAAAGAAATAACTGGAAATATGAATGTGATTTATCTCTAGATGGGGGACCACAGTTTCTTCTTACCTTTCTTTTGGCTAATCAATTCCAGGAGATTGCCAGAGGTGTGTTTGTAAAATGCAATGTAAATGAAACATGCATTGACATTGGAAATAATTTGTCTGAAAATTGTGTTTTAGAGTGTTCAAACAAACCTTGGCACAGGCTTAAAGCATGCTAGTTAGCACTTTCCTAAACAATTCCTTTGCACAGTTTAGAAGTCAGTGTGAGTCAGGAACCATTCCCAATACATGCATGTGACTATCCTGTTCTGAAGAATAGAAGAGTTTAATAATACAAGCATAAAACATTATGTGGTTACCAGCCCCAATGCCAGAGAACAGTCCCAGGCATGTTTAACCTGTTCTTTTATATGTAGCTATTGAATCCTTTGGCTGAGGTAGTTAACACTTCAGTATCCGAAGAACAGAAAAGTTCTGCTTTCTTCCAAAGAAGCAGTTTTTAAAGGCCTGAGCCCAAGAAGCTTTTTTAACCTACATGATATAGATAAGCTTATCTCTGTCTTATGTATTCTCTTTACTGGCAAGTTCATTAAAAATGGAGTGGCAAGGCATCTGAAGCACGTTATGATATTCTCAGATTACTTTAATCCATGCAAGTATGACTTTCATCTTGTGCTGAATACAATGGTCCTTAATTTTCAGCTTCTGTCCTTTACCAGAAGATGAAAGTCCACATTTACTTACTGGCTTATGAAGCTCTGTATTGATTTAGCTTTACATCTTAAAAAGTGGAGAGGAAAAAAAGCCTGAATGTTTTTATATTTATCTCTTAAAATTATCCACAGTGGCCCTCAACAGCCCCCTTATGTGAAATTGCACAGGATTTCTTATGTAGCTAACATGCAATACTGGAATGATACCCTCTTCCTTTCTGGAATTCAGCAATGGTGAATCCACAGGAAAGAGCCTAAGGAGCATCTTTGGTCAGATTTCAGATTGCTTGCTATGACAGTATGTAACTGATCATTTATCTTCCCTACAAAATTAAGGGATTTAAATTGTTAGGTCTGTTCTTATGACCCTAATGTAACAATACCGGGACAGTCTACTTGTCCAGCAGTCTATCACTATATTTTATTTATTATGCATGTTTTATAGTCTGAATTATGTGTTTTACATTAACTTTATTCAGAACCCTTAGTGCCTTGCATAATCAAGAGCTTACTTCAACATTCAAGTGAAAGTACAAAAGTTTTGTCTTCTGTCTTTTGTTCCCCATGGAAACAATTATACATTTTAATAGATACACCTGCCATGAAATTCATATCCTATACAAATAGAAACACATTCTTAGCACAGTAGAGATAACGCAAGTTTGTCATTTAGAAAAAATGAGAAAGTATTATTTAATTTCATATTAAACTTTTTTTAGTAAATTAAGCTAAATAATTAGAAGAAGGAAAAAAAATTACCTCCACCTGGCTTGTCAGAAAAAACCCCCTAAATCAGTAGTCCCCATGAAGTTGTAAGCTTACGGCAAGTCACCGTACAAATATTTTACTTCTCAGTCTCACGGCTTCCTTGGCTTATTATTTAACCTGTACCACTGGAGGCCTTATGTATAGGTTGCTTACTTTGCACAATGAATATTTCCCAGTGAATCAATTACATGGCACTATTATTTGCTCCTGTGAACTAAAGTCAATGCAAAGAACATAACTTTATATTAATTGTCATTCAGAATACATTACTACATTCTTCCTGTGCGCTGTTGTGGTCCAGCCTTAACACCAGATTCTAAATAATTTGAATACTTAAATTTAGGATGATGTCTAATGATTGCATTACTGTATTACCTTCAGATAACAAGCTCCCACTTTTTATAGGAAAGTTCTTTTTAATTACTGAGAAAATATAAAAAATATACAATCTTAATTTTAAAATTATTTTACTGACATGTCATTTATTTTAAAAATCTATCTGGAAATACATACTACCTGTAAATTACTAAAATGTAAAGATAACAATGTTTGAGTATCCCATTAACAACTTAAAATGACAGGTACCTGAGTGTTATAATGGCCCTTAAAGAAATAGAAATGGAAAAGCACAATACATTTTACAGAAAAAAAAATTCAAATTACAACAATAACGTCTAAGAAAACAATCACATCTAAGTAAAAGTTGTATTTTTACTCCAGTATTACATGCTGTCCATAATTTATGAAGCTGAATAAGAACATGTAGCAGTCAGGGGAGTTTAACATCAGAATGAAGAGGGCGAAGAGGTCTCTTCTCCAGTTTCAACAGTGTACATACAAATATTATCTTTGCATCTGGAAAGCTTATCTCAGTATGCAGTTGTAAACAGCAGCAAGAGGCATACCTACAGCTTTCCATATATTTTGTGAAAATTGCTTGAGAAATATGTTTTAAAAACAGTTTTTAATTTCTGCCTTTTGAGTTAGAATACTCTTTGAAGAACAAGAAGCCAGTCTCAGAATAACAGACTGTGTAAACAGCTTAAATTTATGGGAACACAGTCATTGGTTTGAGGCAAAAGGCACATTCTCCCTTGACATCAAAAGGAGCAGGATTAGGTTCTAAAGCTTTACCCTGAAACTTGTAGTTCATTTTCTGGACTATATAGGTGTGGATTTGTCAGGGCAATTCAGGGAGCTCTGCCCTCCTCCACACTGCGACCAGCTTTGTTAAGGCGGCGTGTGCTCCTCAGTGTGCCACAGGCAGGGCTGCATGACTGCAGAGCTCCTCCCATACAGATTAGGACTATCCCCACCCCATGACTAAGGCCTGGAACAGAAATAAGGTTTTTAAAGGATCTTACAATAGTTTTCAGGTAATCTGAAATACTTGATTTATCACTTTTTCTGGCATTTCAGGCATAAGGAGATGAAGCTTGTGCATACTGAAGTATTTTTAGGAACATAGTGAGCCTCCATTCTGCAATAAATTGCTGTGAGTGGGCTTTTGAAGAGGAATAAAAGGAGCCACTTGTCTAAATGCAGTCAAAGAATTTGATCTTTCATTTTAAAAGGTAAATTAGAGTAATATCTAATGGAATAAAAAATATTTAATTTTCTTTAAGGAAAAAACAATCCTGATTTGCCCATGTGTGTCACACATGACCTTCTAAAAGAACTAATGGCTTGAATTAGTTGTTTTCATGTGTAGATAATACAACGTAGTATTCAGATAAAATAGCCATTTCTACAAATTCTTTTAGTTGAACAGTATTATAAAGCATAAAATGGTCCAGTGACACTCTCACTGAAACTGTAGTCAAATAGGTGTTGTCTCTTAGTTACCATAACGTTTGTACTGTCTAAATCATGTTTGGCATTTGAAAATTAAAATTTTAGTATTTATATTTTATTTACATATTAATTTACCAATTGAGAAAAAATAATTCTATATATAAATTACTAAAATCACAGAAAGACTACATCAACATGAATTGGTAATAATCAGTTAGAAGCAGATTGAAGTAGTATTCCTGGGCTAACTTTTTAATTTTAGAATTACATTTTCCTGAGAATTCTTAGATATATAAATACACACATATAGGGGTATGTGAACTCCAGATAGGTAGTTCATTAAATTTAATTTGTTACCAAGAGAAGGTAAATAGTTTCCCCCTTGAGTTACAGAGTTGCAACATATTAAATTAAGGGCAAAGACCTAAGAACACACACGCTTCATTTGCAAACCAACTGTCTCCCTTTATTTCACATGGGTAACTTTAAGTTGTAAATGCATAAACGATTATAAGATTGGGGCCTTTTATATTAACAGGAACAAAGGTATGGAACAGATTTTTTTCAGAGCTCAGTTTTCTCTATCTCCATTAATACGAGCCAGTAGATATTAGTATTTCCGGTACTTAATTACCATATTCTCTAGTACCATATTCATTTATGTACTCTCAAACAAAAACACATATGCTTGTAAAACGAAGTTTGATTCATCCAAAATTACGAATTTAGTAGCAGTTTAAGCTTGAGAGGCATTTAAAATCTGTACTAAAGACAGAGCACTATTCTGAAAATCCTAAGCGTTGGAAAGATTCAAGTGCATTGGTGTAAGATATTATCCCTTTGTGCAAATAACATCCATCCAGCGCTGAAAGGGTGTGTTTATATGTCACAGGGTATTAACAGCTGTGTCCAGCTGAATCCTGAAGTCGACAGACAAGCAATGCTTCCTCTAGAAATGAAGGGATTTTTGTCCAAGTACTGAGCAGCAAAACGACATTAAGTGAGTACTAAAAAATATAGTTAATTAATCGGATATAAATGCTCCTTCATTTTTATCCTGTGCTATCATTATTCAGTTTTACCTGTACAGTGGAACACCATAAAGTCTTTCATATTAGGACATTCTCTTTCTGCAAACACTCCTTCACAACACACAATTAAAATATTTCCCGTAAATCTGGTGGCGGTGGAGCATCAGCCTCCAGCGAAGGACATTTCACCTGAACATCAATATTGTCCCCGTCCAAAAAGGTTGTTTTTTAAAGCCACTCCCGTTCGGTATGTCCACCTGGAAATCCCTCGCCCCGGCAACGCTTTCAGCCGCGGGTGTTTCGGTTCCTGCGGCGCGGCCTCTCACATCCACAAAGACAGACATGAGCGGCAACAGTAACTCGGACGAGTGTCCCACCCGCTGGGGCTGCCGTCTTTGAGGATTCATTTTAAGGCGCCTTTCCAGGTCTGCCTCCTGCGAGCGGCATTTTGCAGTCCTCCTCCTCCCCACCATCCTTAGGCAAGACAAAAAATAATCACCAAAACGTGTGGGTTTTTTCCGACGGTCCTTTCTTCACAAATCCTCTCAGGGCAGGCTTAAGCTTAAACTTCGGTCTCGTTCTGCGCAGCAGGAGGGGGGGAGGGAAGTAAAGAAAAGAAAAAAAAAGGAAAGAGAAACTTGTGCGGCAGCCGGAGGGGTGGGGAGGGGGAGAAGAGCCACGCAGCGGAGGCTCCTCTGCGAGGCGAGGGCGAGGGAGCCGCTCCAGCTGCGGCGGCGGAAGCGGCGCTGGTGGAGCGAGGGAGCGATCGGGCGAGGAGGAGGCAGCGGAGGGAAGGGAAGGGAAGGGAAGGGGGAGGCTGCTGTGTTTGGCGCCGGTGGAGGGAGTCATTCCTGCCGCTGCACTTCCGGTCGGCATTTTGTTCTGAGAGGGAGCGAGAGAGACACACACAGGTTCCTTCCCCTCCTCCTCCTCGCCCTCCTCTCCCCCTGCCCCCCCGCTGGGTACCGACTCACCGTGCCCAGGCCGCCCCTCCCCGCCCTCCTGCGCTCGCACTCTCGGAGGGAGCGGCGGCGGCGGCGGCCCCTCGGCAGCGCTGCCCCCCGGCCACCCCCCGCTCCCCCCCGCCCGGAGCGCGGCTCGGAACCGGTTCGGCGCGGCCCGGCCCGTGTTGATGTTGTGAAGGAGGCTCGGGGGGAAGGGATTTGCCTCGGCCGCACACCCCCCGGCTCTACATGTTCGCTGCACTGAGGAGGAGACGGAAGAGGAGCCAGCCCCCCTCCCGGCCCGGATTATTGTTGTTATATTATCTCCCCTCCTCCTCTTGCTCCGCGGCGGCGGCGGCGGCCCAGCGGCGGCGGCGGCTCCTCTGAGGAGGGAGGGGGGCGGATTTTTCTCCCCCTCACTCGGATTCTCGTTGGATTCAGACGCCGATTTGCTCAGGTAATCCCCCCTCCTTGTCTCCCCTTCCCCTCCCTGCCTTCTCCAGCAGCAGGCCGGGCCTCCCAGCCCAGCGGCCCAGCACTGCCGGGAGCAGAGGGGATTAGCTGTTACCCGGGGTACAGGGGAGTAAGTGGCAACTGGAGGTGTTTATTTCGCAGCCCCCCTTCCTGCTCGCTCGGGTCTGGCGGAGGAGGTTGGTTCCTGCCGGGCTGCCGGGAGGCCCAGGCCCGGCGGAGGGCGCAGGCCCGCCGGCCAGCGCCTTTACTCCAGCTCGGGGATTAGAAAGGCGAAGCGGCTGCTCAGTGACAGGCCTCAACCCGAGAAGAGCAGGAGGAGGAGGAGGAGGAGGAAACAATACAATTAGTCGCAAATGTGCACTGATGCTTTGCCATATTTACAACTTCTCTTAGGGCAAGAAAGGAAGGTCCCAGCGCAGATAGCCCTCTGAAGTGGGCCAGGACTAAGTGGAGGAATAGGGGAAGAGAGACAATGTATATACCCTGGAACAAAAATATCACCTCTCTTCACTGTTACCTTCTCCTTCTAACCAACTGCGTTCTGAACATTCAAAAGTTTGAATGCTTTTGATTTTATAATGTGCAGATGTTCAATCTCTAAATAATATTATTGATTAGTGTGTTAATAACTTAGTATATTTATAGCATAAAATAGTGCTTCAGGGTGATTGACATAACACGGACACCTGCAGACCCAGGAAATACAGATAGACAGGCATATTGTATCAGGTACTCCACACAATCTCAGTGTCTGTGTGCTGTATACATTACAGGAATATGTATTAAATTCAGAAGGAATACTAGCAAACAGAAAACAGGCAAGGGATCGTGTGTAAAGTGCTGCATTTATGACATTTAAGGGACCAAGGTGAAGATGAGATCTTACCCGAAGTACTTGAGAATCAAACGTAAACTTAATTAAGTGAAAAGTGAGGAATGCTTAAAAAGTATCATCCTTTCTTATCAGGCCATATCAGTTTGAGACCCCAAGCTTGTTATTGGCTGTTTGTGTCCATGATGTTTGAATATGTAATTAGGTATCATTTTAATAGGTCAAATGTGTTTCGAAAATGACTGTTGATGAGTGTCAGGTCTTTATAAATAGATGGTAGCTGATTTACAGTATCTTGGACCTGTAAGTGGTCGACTTGTGAGTGTTACTGAAAATTGAGGTAGATTTAAAACACCCTGTGAACCAATAAAAATACTCCTGCAGAAATTACATAATTGCAGGAAATTTTAAGATACAAAGTTTTCATCTTTCACTTAGAAAGGAATTTTGTAAATGGCAAACAAGTATCGTCATTACATCATTTGTCCATTTCTCAGCAGGTTTTTTAGTTGTTCAGGTAGATTTGTTGTAGTAGTACATGGTTACTGTATCTAATTGAGTAACTTTCTCGTGCATTGTGTTAAGAGTCTTATAAATAAAACTGTGCTATCGTGCCTCCTGCGTGTCCTGATACATGTTTAAAAGGGTCAAGTTAATATAGCTGTCACGTAGAAGGCGTGTTTTTAATGCTGTAAATCCGTGTAGTAGTCAGTAGCGTGTCCGTGATTTGTATTGGTCAGGGAGCAGTTTGAATTTTAAAAAGCCAGAAGATCCTGCTGAGCCCCAATCCCGGCCTCCCTTCCTCCCACTAATCTCCCATTCCTGTCTTTGTGCTGCCTGGTCCTGTTAGACACTGTTTGCAACAGGGCCTCAGGCCTACGTGCGTGGAGAGGAACCATTTACACTTCGAAAAAGCAGCTTTTTATTTTTAAACTTTGTGAATTGCAGAAGGAGCCACAGTCTCTAACTGTCCCCACCTCAGTGTGTAACAGCGGAATTGCTGTTTTCTTGTGGCCTGTAGCGTGCGTGAAGGCCGAGTGTAACTCAGCTTTACGAGGAAGAAAGGACCGTGCAGAAGTAGTTGTAGTTCTTGGGTAGTTTTCATCATCAGGAAGCGACATCAGCTCTGGCATTTCTTTCGTCTCCGTTTCAGGCAGCTCCCGTTCTAACAAAAATGGGTTTATTAAGCTAACAGTAGTGAACTTTCCTGACTTATTTTTTCATTTGGGGAGGTTTGCTTTAAATATATCCAGATATGAGCAGGAAATGAGCTACTGTAGTTACATAGTTCCTGTCAAGTTTATCTTGCCTGGGTTGTGTGGTTGTGTTTACAGCACCCTTTTTTTTTTTTTTAAGTCAGAACACATACAGTTTTCTGGATTGAAAAATAGGTGTATTTATAAGGGGAAATGTAAGATGTTGTCTATTTTTATTTGCAATCAGGTTTTTGTTGTTGTTTTTTTTTTTCTTGTGAGCCGTATGTGGTTAATCCTGAATTAATTGCTTTATCATAATGTATGTAGTTTTATAGAAATATTTAATGTTGAAATATTAGTAAGAGGACTTATTTTTCTTTTAGATTGTGTTTTTTAGCACATTTAAGAGAGTGTGTGCACATGTGTGTGTGTTGAAGCAGGCCTGTGGCACTTTCATACTACTTTTCCCTTGATGTTAGGAGTTTGTACTGGTCCATTGTTTATCACAACAGCTAGCTGCTTAGAGGAGATGTAATTACTTTGTTGATGTTCTAGAAATACAAAATTAATTATTCCCAAGATGTTAGTTGTAACAATTATTTTAAGAAAAAGAGGAAAATTCCTCTCTCTACCTTTTATTTTGTACTTTTGACTACTTTGTATATTTTGAATTTGTTTCCTGTGTACAGCTTTGGTTATTTTTTCCCCTCTTCACTTCTTAAATATTTTACCTGAAGTTGTCTCAAAAAAATATTTCCCTGAAGTCTATTGGTGTCAATAAAAGATAATTCTTTAGTTTTTAAAAACAAAGAAGGAAGAACAGGAATACCATTAAATTTTTTTTTTTTTTTTTTACATTTGAAATGTTTAAATTTTGATTTAGGACCAACAGAACAGGATCGGAGCAATGGAACAGTAACTAAAGAGCAAAAGAAAATACTTCTATCCTGAATACCTAGACCTAAGAAAGAAATCAAGTTTTCAAATTCTCAAATTTATGATTTCTAGAAATTATTTTAGAAGTGTGTATACTATTCATGAATGTACATGAATACACTTGGACAGCAATTATGGGCGTATTTAATTGGAAAAATATGAGTGTGATAGCTTTAGAATCTGGTGTCTGGTAGGTACAAGGTGGATCATCCAGCATTAAGCTATTCAGTGTCAGAAAACAGCTCACTAGAAATATTTAACATTTGAAAGAATGGCCATTTCAGTGTCATACCACTTGTTTTTGATCTTGTTTTTCATATGCCTTTATTAGAAGTAGTACAGGTTAGGTTAGCTTCTGATTTTGACCCATCAGCAGTAACGAATACTCTGTGATACAGAGTATCAGACACAGAGATACCTACAAGGAAATGCTTGAAACTGGTGATACCTGTGTATTGTTGCTCATAACTGTACAATAATTCTAATCATAAAAAAGGAAGTACTTTTGAAATTACAGTTGTTAAAGGCTCGTATTCTAAAAATCTTCAATATGGTTAGTCTGTATTTGTGTTTTTTTTATTTTTTTGTATTACAAACATACTTCTTAATAGCTGATTCTGACCCCCAAAGTAAGTGTGAGAAAAGTGCTTTGTATTGACATCTGTGACAGCCTAGAAGTGAGGAAATTGTGTTTGAGGATATTATACAGGACTTGTGATTTGTATCTCTCTTCCTGTCCCTACTGTTAACTATGGAACATCTCACTGGCAAAAGGAAGGGGAGAACGGATTTTGGCCCAACTGTTTGTGGAAACTGAAAGGGAAACAACCATTGAACATGGTTGTTGATACTGTATTTGAAGGTAACTACCTGGTTTACACAAATAGCTTAAAAAAATTATAAACATCCAAGACCAGTTTTCATGTTAAAGTCAGAAAAAAATTATAGAAAAAGTTAATTTTTATGGCCTCTGGAGTTTTTATAAGTTGGTCTTAATTGGTTTTCCAATCAGAGATCTCTAAATTCTTTATGTAAGTAGATAATTTAATTATTTGGTTTGTTGCTGTGGTTTGACTTGAAGCACTTGGGGTTTGGTAGCAGTGTGTGTGTGTAGAATGCAATGCATTTTAGAGGAGCGGTGTCAGAAAGCGCTAGGCCGCAAAGTGAGGGAATCAGACAAGGAAACAGCAGACAAGGAGCTGGGCCTTTAACTGCACCATTATGTTCCACCCTCCCGCACAGCCCCAGCTCAATGCCTCTTACAGTGTCTGGGAAATGCCAGCTGACTGGGATACTGTTATAACATGTATGTTTGTCATTCATTGTGCAGCCTGCTGCCCTATTACATGGTGTACACATACAGTCCTTTCATGAAGGCTGAAGTGTTGTCATATTTTAATTTCTAGAGTTATCCCAATATAAAGCACTTCGCAGACATTAGAGAGCTTTATTACTGCACATCTGTAAAATATTATTTCCATTTTGTAGATGGAAAGCTGAAACTGAATCAAATTAGTGAGTTTTAAAAGCTTATAAATCTGTGTGTTTTGACTTGCTTTATTTTTCAGCTTTTTAGAGTTACTTTACAGCACTTAGGAAGTTCATAACACTGTTTTTCTTGACTTTATTTGTGGTTGTGTGAATGCTACATTTCAACATATTAGACTCATTGTTTCTCCTTCTTTATCCCTTAGAAGTGTAGGATGGGGTTTTGCTGATGGCCTTAAACATCTATTAAATTTCAACTGTGTTGATCATGCCAACAGCTGGAAAAGAATAGATTTCCTATTCTGGAAACCTAAAAAAAAAGATCCTCCATATTGTGAAGAACCCAAAATCTCTTAAACTTTGTCAGGGAGAACAGAGACAACAACTAGATTATAACCCAAATCCAACAAGTAATTAAGTGTGTTGGCTACAGTATTGCACACAGAAATTCAAAATCTTACTGTTACTATCCGGGATTACTCATTCCTGCTGGAAGTTGTCCTGAGCCTTGTTTTCTGGCTCTTGGGGATAAAATAAAAGTCTCCCTCTTAACCTCGTAATCGTTGCAGCTGATGTAAACTGCTTGAACGCGAACCTCTGCACCTAGTGGTCAGACCACTTCACTGCCGTGTCAGTTGTCCGGCTCCTCTGAGCCTCTGTTAGGAAAGCGAGACTGTTCTGAGGTGTAGCTACTGCATTCCTAGCCAGAGGGTTGATTTGGGGATGCAGGAAATCCGGGCCCAAATGTCTAATCTGTGTAGGGCAGAGAAGTTCTTGAACTTTTTTCTCCACTTATGGCTTCTTGTGTCATATGGTCAAGGCATGGCTCAGAGGCTGTGAGTATATTATGGAATAAGTAGAATAAATAGCACTTACTCTTACTAACTTTTTTTCCTTTCTGTCTTTACTTGTGATGAAAGTTTTCCGTGAAAGTAAGTTTGTGGAGCTTTTTGTTAGTTTGTTTTGGTTTGTTTTTGTTTTTTTTAAGATGAGTTGATTTTTGTAAATGTCAGTTTTCAGCAAAATATCTCTTGAATATGAAATGTTTTAATCAACTGGATTTATTAGTTATGTTTTATTCAAATTCCTTAGGAGGAAAGTGATCTGTGCCGTAGAAGGCACCTCCTTTTACTCTGTAACTCTGCTTTGTTTCACCACATATATGTCATGTGCTGTATATGAGGGAGTGTTCCTGTGAATAACAAGAAGTGGTATATGCTTGTTTAATGAATGACTATTGCAATGCACAAAGGACTAAATTGTAGGCATAAGCAACCCTAATTCCGACATTTCTTAATACTTTAACGCTTGTTTTTATAGTGCTAACCTTTTCTCTCTCTCTCTTTTTTTTTTTTTTTTGTTTGTTTTGTTAATACAATGTAATTTTTCAAGCTCCTTGAATGCAAACATAGTGCAATCCCTGTCTCTCATGTTTGAGCTAAATCTTTCCTCTGTGTTGACCGGGTACTCAGAAAGGATGATGCTGCAAATACTTTGTGCCTCAAATTTTGGGTTCAAGTCTTAGGTCTTAATAGAAACTGTCACCCTTTCTTGCATGTTATTTTCTGTTCAGATGTGTTGCTTTATCTGTTTTTTCAGATATACTTGCTCTGGATATTTCGGATAGGATGCTATGTACAGCAGCCACCTTAACAACTGTAGAAAAATAATTTGGAACCGGCTTTTTGTAGTCTAAAAGCTGAGAAAACTTTGATAAGACTCTTATGAGGCTGTGCTGAGAACTTATGGGGGAGTGCTTTGTGGAGATCTAAAGTCTTCAATTTTTTTTTTAACTTTATTGTTTTGTTTTTCTGAAGGGAAAATTAAAAATCTGCTTAATGATTTGTTTGCTAAATTTCTATTAAAACTAAAGAGATGTGATAGCTTTTTTTCCCTTTTTTCTTTTTCTTTTTTTTTTTTTTTTAATAGTGGAAAATGAATTTTCCTTTGCTAGCATGCTCAGTAAGGATTGGTTCTTCCTGGCAGCTTCCTTTAAAAACTCATGTTGAGGCATAACCTGTAACATAGCAAAACTTCAGTGTACCCTGTTAACAGTTCCCAGAAATTGAGACATTGCTTAACAGTGTTACTAGCAGACTTTAACAATATATATTTCTCCCTGCATCTAGGTAGGAGTGGTAGTGTTCTCCTTGCAGTTTGCTGACACTTACTGTTTAAAGGCAATGATTTTCTTCTGACTTTGCTACACTTCAGTCATTTAGGCCAAAATCTTACATGTTGTGTGAGTGCCCTTTATGACTTATTCTCTGAATAACATTTAAAGCAAACATAGTTTGCTGGCTCCTAAGGGTCATAATAGAGAAAAAAAGTTTAAAAATTATGTCTGAACTTTTATTCAAGCAGTTGGAGCACCACTGTTTTAGGGAATCAGAATTTAACATTTGAGTGTGAGGTGACTTCTTGTGTTAGGGATGTGCATTTTGTTGCCATTTGAAAAGCTGTCCAAAAATTGGGAAGTTATTAGTGTATAAAAAATTAGCTGACTTCTCTGATTATAGGCATTATTGTTGAAAAAATTTTGCATGCATACCAGAGCTTTTCTATGAAGTTCTAAGCAGTGAAGGTGTGGTACAGAGTGTTAGTTTTCTGGTGTCCATTCCCTGCCTATCCACAGTACTGAGTGTGTAAAAGACAAGACCTGAAGTTGCAGGGGGCTGGAAGGGTGGACACATGGGGAAGGATAGTGGTGGACTGGAACCAGATTTACATAGATGGGGAGGAAATAGGAGTTTGAAGGGTAGGAATGGGGTGAAAGTAGGAGGTTGAAGTTCCTAAGGAGTAGGGCCACAAAGATGATCAAAGGGCTGGAACACATCTCCTGTGAGCACAGACTGGAGGGTTGAGATTGTTCAGCCTGGAGAAGAGAAGGCTCTGGAGAAACTTTTTAGCATCTACCAAGTACTTAAAGGGGGCATTTCAGAAAAGCTGGAGAGGGGCCTTTACAAGGGTATGTAGCATTAGGACAGGGGGAATGGCTTTAAACTGACAGAGGGCAGGTTTTCGTTTGATCTTAGGAAGAAATTTCTTACTGTTAGTAGAGTGGTGAGCAGCTGAACAGGTTGCACAGAGAAGTTGTAGCTGCCCCAGGTATAGAAGTGTTCAAGACTGGATTGGATGGGGCTAGTGGAAGGTTTCTCTGCCCATGGCAGGGAATATGATCTTTAAAGTTCCTTCCAACCCGAATCCATTCTATGATTCTATGAAATAATGACTGAACCGTGGGGACTGGATAAAGGAGCTGATGGGACACATACAAATGTCCTTAAGAAAGATAAAGGAAGAGCTGTGAAACAGCCTTATCAAGAAGCCAAGACAGAAGGGCACTCTGGATTTGTGTGTACAGTCAAGGAAAGTAGTTTGGGGATGAGAACGGATGGGAAGTATGTTCTGAGAGAGGCCAGAGAGGGGAAGGAGAAGGAATTGCCTGAGAAGCCAAAACAAGGCTTGAAGTACAAAACAAGGATTGGCTGGGCAAAGAAGCATTATTTCACACAGAGGAATTCATTGTTTGAATTGTCCTTTTTTTTCCTTAACTGAGGAAATTACATAGTAAAAAAAAAAAAAAAGCTCAGAAATATGGAGTACTTCTTGTAAGAGCAAATGATGGGGGATTCTGTAGTTCAGATTACCTGTGTAGTCTACATTTGCCGTCTTTGTGAGTGCATTGTGGTACTCTAAGTCAGTCATCACTTTTTTTTTCTGACAATAGGATGTCTGTTTCACTGACTGTATGGAATGAATTGAATTGTATTTCATTAATTTCCTTTTTTTTTTTAATACAACAGGTTATATGAATGTCTCTTAGGATTTGCCTTAGATATTGTTGATTCTGCCTTGAGGAAAGGGATAAACTCTTGAGGTTGCTTTCAGTCCTGTCTTTTATGATCAAGCATTTTGATTTCTCTTTGGTGTTCAGTATGTAGCATTTTGCCTGAATTGCTTCACATCATTAAGTTCTAAGATACAAGTCTTAATTTCCTCATAGGTTTTTCTGTGGTCTGTATTGGAATATTGTAATGTTCCACAAATAGTAGTTTTGTAACTGGTTTTGAGGGTGCTATGTAATCATGCAAGTTGAGAACCGAGATGCAGAAGTTGATCTTTATTAAGTTTGGAAGTCTAACTGGAACAACTGCAGGACCTTACCTTTAAATTAACTTGATTTTTTTTGCATCATAATATGTATGATAATAATAGAACAGATTCTGTTAATTTTGGTTACAAATATGACTAATCAGCACTTCTTCAAATTAGGCTTTAGAGCCTGCAGGAAAAAAGGAACACAGAAATATTTACCATTGTTAATAAAAATAGAATGAGATTCCCAAGAGTGGCATTTTTGTTTTCTATGATCTGATCTGAAGCTTCTTTCCCTTCATATTCTCTTAGTTTTTACTTGGCATTGAAGTGTCGTGTATACAACAGACCTTAAAGCCTCATGAATAGCCTCTGATTAATTTCAAGAGCAGATCCCTCCTGTAAATGGGAGGAAGATTGGACCTGGGGGTGGCAGGGGAATGTTTCGCAATTACGTAATCCAGGGACTGTGTCAGAACTCTTGAAGGCAAGGGGCATTTATTAACTTTTGATTGATTTTGCAAAGACTTTCAGCCTGGGGATGTGAGATTTCCTGGCAGAAGTCTGGAAAGCTTTCAGTTGATGCTCAGAAAAATTAGTGTTTTAGTATTTGTTGATATCAACTTTTCATTGCTGAGTGTTCTGTTTTAGAGGGTTTTTTAAAGTCAGATTTGTAACTTTTTAATTAAAAGAATTTTAACATATAGATATACATTTAGTGTGATACATTTTTAAGCATTGCCTTGTAAAATAGCTGTTACAGTGCAATAAGTAAAATTTTCAATCCTAATTTCTACGTAAAAGAAGTGAATTGGAGTGAGATCAATAAGGGACTTTGTTGTGATACTGCTGTTGAAAAGGTCAGCCCTTGAATGTCACTCAAAATTTTGAGCATGCAAAATGGAACTCTCATCTCCTTTGGTGCTCAGTAAGGAATCCATGTTGGTTAGTCAGTAGAAGACATTGGCAAGATTTTTACACCTTGGAAGGCAGTCTGAATCACTTTATTTGATAATCATATTCTCTCCTTCAGGCTTTTTCCTTGTTCTAATTAATTTTCTTTGCACTGTGGCGTAGCACTCCTTCAACAAGAGGATGAGAGAATGCTCACTACCCGATAAAATTTTAGCACCAGTTGAAGACTCTAGCGGATAGTGACAAATGCATCTTGAATGTCGTGCTACTGAGGAGCATTTCAGAATCTCTGTTTGATA
Source organism: Corapipo altera (assembly GCF_003945725.1). Lineage (NCBI taxonomy): Eukaryota > Metazoa > Chordata > Aves > Passeriformes > Pipridae > Corapipo > Corapipo altera. The sequence goes on along the minus strand of NW_020884875.1, from coordinate 21,674,866 downwards.
CCCCGAGCCAGGGTTCTTCCTCTGTCCTGCTGAGATTTTGAGTAAAGTGTTGGAGGCAGTGGCTAGTGCGCAATGCAGAGGAGTCAGTTTCGTATGTTAGGTGTATTCAAAGCATGTATGTGACTGGACTTTCCTACTCTGAAGATCTTGCCTAGGCTTACGTGTAAAACAGGTGTTGAGCTGCTTAGATCTGCAAAAATAATGGCAGGTCTGACATATACTGAAGCAAACTTGTAAGTGAACTTTCCCAGTGATAATTGAGGTGACTAATGACTTAGAGAGTTGTAGGAACACACTGTGCACTCTATGGTCACTATTATAAAAGATTATTTAGAGTTATGACTCTGCCTGTTTACTCACTGGAGTAATTCCCTCTGGCATTCTATCAAACGTGATGTAAAATTTAGTCACGTTATTTGCAAAAATAGATAATTTATTTTTACCGTGGAAAATGTAATTAAAGTATTTGAGGAATTGCAATAAAAATGATATGGTTCAAAGGCTGTTTTGTCTGTACTTCGCTAAATATCGTTACTTAAGCCATCTTACTACTGGAAAGTAAACACTCTCACACTATAACCTTAGCCTGCAACCTGGGGAAAGAATCATGAAAGGTACTTATTTCATTTAGTGGCATGCTGAATGGTTGTATTGAATTAGTAGACTTTGGAAGAGGAATTCTCTCTTTTCCTGTGAATGTTTGTGTTTATTCCTGATGAATCTTTTCTCCTAGGCTCCAAATAGACACATGATGTCATGAAATTAAGCAAATTTTTAATCACATCTTGATAAACAATTAGTTAATGAAGTCTTATAAAACTCTTTGTAGATGGATTTCTGAGAATTCAACATGACTTGTTAAGTCCTGATAATTTGAAGTTATTGCATGCTCAGATACAGTGAATGTTCTATTGTGTATATGTAGCCTGTGGCAATTTCAAATAACTTGGGTTAATTTAACCCTGTTTCATTGCTGGCTAAGGAAGGTTGGATTAATTTGCATTTTTCATGGGCCTTAGGTACAGTTATTGAAAGTCAGCTGATGCACAGTTAACCAGAGAGTCTAATCAAATTGTCCAAGAGTGGCTGACACTCCATGTAACCTTGTGGAAATTTTGGGAGGGAATAGTATTTGTCCGAAACAACACCATTTAGGGTCTCCTTCCTGCACCTAATTGTTGATACAGGTGTAAATTTGAACAAGTGTTTTGGGAAGGACAGTAAAAATGGGTGAAATACTCATTGTAACACACAATAATTTTGACATCCTGATAGAAGATATCATAAAGCCTGTTATAGATAAAGCAGATAACTATTTTAAACAAGAACAGAAAAATCAATTTAATGATGATGCTTACATACTTATGCTATTTGGTAATGAAAAACAAACAAAAATTAGAAGATAGAAATACTTTAGTTTTAAAGGCGACCCTATGGAAATAACATCAAATAGCATTCATAATTACCAAAAACATTAAACTTGCTGTACATAACACAGAGGTTATATTAGCAAAATTACATCCACCTTGATAGAAAGAATTCCATTTGGTTTCATGTATATGATTATAATGAAGAAATATTCTGTAAATCAAGTTATATGAAGGTTCGTTAATGGAATTGTGTGTCAAATATTGCTTTAAAGTTATACTTCTGCAAGTGGATTACTTTCAATGGGTTTACAATATATGGTTACTTGAAATTGACCAATATCAATGTATTTGCTTCCTGAAATAAGAAATAACAAGGGCTTTAATAGCTGAGTTCCTAAATCTTAGGGTATTCAAATACAGTAAAATATTTATTTAAGGAACTCAGTGATTACAGTAGTAAATACTCTTGGTGCACGCAAGATGAAAAACCTGGAGTTTTTTCTTTAAATAATGTATTATCATTTTTAGGTTAGATTTACCCCATTAAGACCAACAATAGCTTTATAATCCTGTCATAGTTCGTTAGTTTTGTTCTGTGGTTAATTTGTGTTTTGTCATAATCATTTCATAAATCTTGGTAAGTTAAAGGTGTTCCTGTTTTGGAGGAATGGGATGGGGGTGGGTTATGCTCTGGAGTGATAATTGTTAAGGTGTAGTGGTGGGCTCGCACTTGTGATTTCTTTGCAGTAACTCCCTGAACTCTGAACATAGTTTAATAAATTCAGCACTCATTTAGCTTACTAACACACTCATCAGTGATGTGTTAATTAGCTTCAGATAACTTACAAGTAGGGTTTTTTTAAACATCTTTGTAAAATGCTTATATATTTGGTTGGTTAATAACTCAGATAGTTGTCCAAAAAAACGCACAGATTTGTGTTTGAGAATTTGCCTTAAAATCTTTTAGAAATCAGGAATACCTACTTGACAGTCAGTGTCTTAGAAGAGGATGTTTGTTTTGAGTAAATAGTAGGAATAATTAGCAGTGGGGGGAGCTCGAGTTCCTTGTAATATGAACCTGGAAAACACAAATGTAAGTGAATATTGGATTATGTGAGATAGCAGTTTGGTACTATACAGAATATTACTGTCGGTATAAATTTGCATCTTAGACACAAATATTATCATGTGTGCCAGAACATGCAGACAGTAATGTCAAACATGTGGCCTGGGAAGGCCACTTGTGGTTCTGCAGGCTCTAATTTATGGTCTTCCGTGGCAACTGTTAAAAGTATTATGAATACTGAAAAAAGTATTATGAATTGAGAAGTGTTGCAGAATGATGTCCTGTGAGTTTAATGTGAAGAGTTTATTTTTTTGTGGAGGTGAACAACCTGTTGACACAGGAACAGATCTTTTCCTTGCTGCTAAGATGCCCTCCTCTTAGTTTTATGTGTTATCCCAGAGGTTGGTCAGCTAGCGATTACACTACAGGGAAATAGGACAGAAACTGAGGAGTTTGACAGCCTAGACAAATAGCTACCAAAGAGTAGCGTGCCTGCCTGTATAGGTGCCTCAGCATCCAACTGGAAAATGAAAGACTGAGTATTAGCTACTCCTTATTCCTATTTTAGTGTGTGTGTCAGTTTTTGTGCAAGTCTAAGGTAGCTGAGGCCTGAAGCATTTCAGCTGCTTCTGGTTTCTGTTCAAATGGCATGTAAGTAAAACTAGAAGGGTGTCATGCTTCATTTTTGGTGCTCCCGTGTTGTCAGAATATTCCCAGAAAGATGTTTGGCTTCTGTGGCTCGTTTGTGCTACAGTAACTTTCAGTTTGGAAAATAAAGCAAATGGCTTCTGTTCCCTCTGCACTAGCAAAGCTGCAGAGAACTGAGAATAGTTTCCAAAATGAGCTTGAGACTTGTGAAATAATGTTAATGTTTCACAACAGAAAGACTGAGCTACCTCTCAAAAAGGTGGGTGTTGTCACCTGCATCTCAGGAAGAACATAGGTAAAACACTTTGTGACTCTTCACATGTAACTTACCTGTATTTTAAAATCCACCCCCTTCCTAGAAAAAAGCAATAATTAATTGGAAATTGTTGCAGTTCAACAGGTTATGAAAATAAAGTGCTCAGCATGCAACTGTGTACATTCTATTAAAAAATTAAGCGTGACTCACTAATCTAGTCTTGGGTTTATTCATTAATTTGATTATCTACATGGTCAATTCTGATTATCTGTGCATCTGTAGCATGTGGGCTACAGTTCACCTTTACCTTAGCAACAGCTGGGACAATAGTGCTGTCTAAATTCCAGTCAAAAGCTTTCTATTAAAGCCTCAGAGAATTCGAGAGCTATAATTAGCCCTCTCTTCCACAATAGTGAAGTTTAGACTTTTAAGGAGAGATGGTCGTCACTTACAGTGAAGTGCCTGGAGAATAGAGAAGATAAGCAGAACATCTGTGGGTCTGCAGGGATGGAAGCATTCAGTGTGGATTGTCTTGGTGTGATCCTGTGAGCACTAATTTAACCTTCATGAAGCAGTTCTTGGGCCTTCTTCTCCATGTGCCCATGATATAGTCAACTGGGCAGTTCAGCCAGTAACTTGGAACTGTGTCCCTGGCCTAAGACATACTTCTCTTTTACTGTAGCCTATCAGCTTAGAATTTAGAGATTCATAGGATGCACATGATTTTTTATTTAATTAATTAGATGATATCTGCAACTCATAAAGTTCACAAATGGAAAAATACAGATTTTGCAGTTTCAGTCATTAACTGGTGACCAACTTTCTTATATTGGAAGGTGAAATAATATTTGCCATATACTGATGAATAGAAAAGCAGTGGCAGTGCATTTATCCTGTCTGAGATCTTATGAGTCGCTTCTTTGAAAAAGTGCTTTTAAGAGCACTTTTTTCTTTTTCAGTGTAGGGGTTTTTTTGGCATATTTTTTATTTGTCAACTTCATTGTCTCCTTGCTTTTGTAAGTGAGGGCTTGTCTAAATTACATAATTAGAATATACTTTCTGAAAAGGCTATGTGAATACTTCAGTAAGTGAAGTTGGAAACAGGCTATAGTAAATTAAAGCAAGCTACTCTTACACTGAAACTTAGATTTCTGGATTTCTTTGATGTCAGTTTAAATATCCTACTTTTTAAAAAAATGTAATGCTTTTTCATTAATAACGTCTTGCTCACCTCTCCCTTTTGCCACTCTCCCCCACAATTTTGAAATTGGCTATTTTAATTGCTAGCTCTCACAAGCCAGTGAAGAAGCCACATCATGAAAGACTGCTCTGGGAGTCCAGGGAAATAAAAATCTTTCTTGTGTTGTTTTACTCTGAAGCATTGACAGAAGATATTGGTTGGCTGGAGTATGAATGAGGCTGTAGCTCTGCAAGTGTGTGATGTGAACTAGATGAAAAGGCTTTAGTCCCTTTCTCTTGCAAAACATATTTTGATTTGTGAGTTGGGTACGTTTGTGGGAGAAAACTTGATCTCTGGGGGTTTTCTGTGGGGGTGTGTTTGTTGATTTGCAATAAGTTTCATTGTTTGTTTTACAGTATTATAGTATTTATAAATTATTTGAGAATACTGGCTTTCAAAGTATGTTGCTAAAATAGATCCTGAGAAATGTTTTGGCTGATTGGAAGATGTTAACAACTTACAAATCTCAGTATAATAGAACAGATAAGTCTGCATGGATCTTTTATTTTCTTGGCTGTTGGGGAAATGTGGATTAGCATATATGAAAATGTTGCTTTATTTTCTTACTTATAATTAGTTTTAGCAATAATAAGAACTAGTGAGAACTTTTTGGTATGTTGTGCATGTTTTGGTGACACTCTCTTCCAAAGCAAATGATTTTTTGAAGTCTTATGTCAGTAAAAATTCTTAATTTGACATTTGAAAACAGCATAATGATATTTTTGGGAAAAATTCAAATGAAAGTGTACTATGCCTGTAGTTACAGTGTAACTGAAGTGGCTTATTTTAGAAATACTGTGATTTTATGCAGGTGAAACAACTTGGTTCTATTTAAATGGAAATACTTTCTAAGCAGTGTCCACTTTGACAAATGACAGTGTTCAGTGAAGCGTTGTAATTCAAAGTATTCTCATTCAGTTTAATAGGTAAGAGTCTGGGAGAGACTGTAAATATTTTCTGTCTAGCTACTAAAGGTGAGGGAAGTGGGATTTTCACCACTGTCTCTCCTCTGTAGTTTATTTGTAGGGGTTTTGTATGCTGGAATGCAATCTGAGTAACATCCTGAAACTTCTGGCCATTAAGTTATTTCTCTTTCTGTACATGTGTAACTTACTAGCTGTAAGATCTTACATGATTCTTGCTTTTCCTTTATTTACTGGATCCCATCAGTCCACTTCAGAGAGCCTTAGACAGCTTTGATCTCTTGGATTATTTTAAATTTTTGCTAAATAGGCAGGTTTACTGAGAGGTTACGGGAGATGGTGCGACACACCGTCACGATGGTTCGTGATGTCCATCATACCCGCGTGATGCCTAGTGCAGAATGTCAAACAGATCATCGCCTTGTCTGTTGTAAACTTAACTTCCACTTTAAGTTCAAACCTAAAAGGGGCGATATCCCGATGAGGAGACTCCAAATTAACAATCTTCAAACAGCTACAGTGAGAGAGAGCTTCCAGGTAAATCTTCAAACTAGACTTGGAGATCATTCCATAGATCCCTCTCCCGAAGTGCTTTGGCAACATATTAAAAATAGCATCCTGCAGTCCTCTGAAGAATTGTTAGGGTTCTCCTTCAAGAAAAACAAGGACTGCTTTCATGGAAAGAATCAAGAGATCCAGGAATCATTGATAAAGAAGAGAACTTTGACCGAGCACACTTTGGTCAGCCATCTTGTTATGTAAGAAAAACAGCCTTTCGTCTTGCATGCAGCAAGCTCCAACAGAAACTCTGTGACATACAGAACAAGTGGTGGATCAATCTAGCAGAAAAGATTCAATTATGTGCAGATTTGGGTGATTACAGAGGATTCTATGAGACTTTGAAAGCAGTATACAGACCTACACACCAGGTCCAAAGCCCTCTACTCAGCGCAGATGGTCAAACGCTTCTCACAGATAAAACTTCCATTCTGAATCGATGGTCTGAACATTGTCAGACTCTTTTCAGTACCAACCGTGTAGTCCAAGACTCAGCCATTCAGTCCATCACACAGCTACCGGTGAAGTATGAATTGGATATCGGCCCTACTATGGGAGAAACTCTTAAGACCATACAGCAGGTAAAAGCTGGCAAGGCAGCTGGGGTTGATGGAATTCCACCTGAAGTCTGGAAACATGGGGGCCCTGCACTCCATGCTAAATTTCATGAGTTTGTGGTGCACTGTTGGGAACTAGGCAAACTACCATCAGACCTTTGTGATGCAGTCATCATCACTTTGTATAAGAAGAAAGGAGTTAAAGCAGACTGATCAAATTACCGTGCTATTACTCTGCTCTCCATTGCTGGCAAAACCCTGGCAAGAATACTCTTGAACAGACTAATACCCGCTATTGCGGAAGAACTTCTACCTGAAAGCCAGTGTGGTTTCAGAGCCAACAGGAGTACCACAGACATGGTATTTGTTCTCAGACAACTGCAAGAGAAGTGTAGGGAACAGAACAAAGGTCTCTATATAACATTTGTCAATTTCACCAAAGCTTTCTATACTGTGAGCAGAAAAGGTCTGTGGTAGATTTTGGAACATTTAGATTGTCCCCCCAAGTTCCTCAAAATGATCATTTTGCTTCCTGAGGATCAGTACAGTCAAGTCAGATATGGCAATGCACTTTCTGAGCCCTTTCTAATAACCAGTGGTGTGAACCAAGGCTGTGTTCTTGCACCAACCCTATTCACAGTCTTTTTCAGCATGATGCTCCAAAGGGCTGCAGCAGATCTCGATGAAGAAAACAATATCTATATCTGATATCATACTGATGGAAGCCTATTCAACCTAAGGTGACTGAAGGCCCACACCAAGACCTTAAACCATCTTGTCCGAGAGCTGCTTTATGCTGCTGATGCCGCCCTTGTTGCCCACACAGAAGCAGCTCTGCAGCGTTTAACATCCTGCTTTGCAGATGCTGCTGAGCTTTTTGGGCTGGAAGTCAGCTTAAAGAAGACAGAAGTTTTCTACCAACCTGCACCTCAGAAAGTCTTCCATCCCCCCCATCTTATCATTGGCGAATCAGAGCTCAAATCAGTCCAACAGTTTAATTATCTGGGAAGCATCATCTCTTTGGATGGTAAGATTGACGGAGAGATGGACAACAGGTTAGCAAAGGCATACAGTGCTTTCAGAAAACTCCATAAAAGAGTTTGTTGTAATAAACACTTGAAGAAAAGCACCAAGATCAGTGTTTACAGAGCCTTTGTGCTGTCTACTCTCTTATATGGATCCGAATCATGGGTCATCTACCGCCACCACCTGCAACTCTTAGACCACTTCCATCAGCGTTGCCTCCGTACAATCCTAAATATCCACTGGACTTATTACGTGACTAATTTGTCTGTTCTTGAACAGGCAGCAGTCACAAGTATTGAGGCCATGTTGCTGAGAACACAGCTGCATTGGGGAGGGCACGTCTCCAGGATGAAGGACCACTGCCTCCCTAAGATCTTGCTTTATGGTGAACTTGCCACCGGCTGCTGCAAGAGAAGAGCCTTGAAGAGGAGACACAAGGACTCCCTGAAACAACATCTCAGCCTTGGCCATATTGATCTCCTTCACTGGTCTACTCTGGCCTCCAGTCAGGAGGTCTGGAGGCACACTATCTATAACGCTGCTGCTTCTTTTGAGAACACATGCAGAATCATTCTTGAGGAGAAAAGACAATGCAGAAAGAACCGTGTCTTGCCAATACTGCCTAAGGAGACTTTCCGCTGTGCTTTTTGCAACCAGATGTGTCTATCTCGTATTGGCCTTTTTAGCCACCAGTGCGTTTGTAGCAAACGTGGGTAGAGTCCTTCTCAAATCTTTGTTCGTGAAGCCCAGCCATGATGACAGGAGGTGGCTGAGACTTCTGGAGTAGGTTTGGTTGTCTTGGCACTAATGTGACTTTTTTTTTTTAAAAGTTGTTGTTGTTGTTTAGCAAACAACAATACCTGTTTACCAGATGTGTAAAGACACAGAGTTCAGGTGTCTGTGGTTCATTTTGTCATCTCTCATCCATAAACCTATCTAGTATGAGGGTTTTTTTGTCAGGTTCATATGACAGCACAACGGTCATACAAACAACTGTAGTTGTTCACCTTCAAGAGTACTACATCTAAAGTTTCTTAAGCTAAAAAAGAGATTCTTTGTGCAGTGATTATCCTAAGACCAGCTAGGGAAATTATGGTAGTCAATGTAGTACAGCTTTATAGCTGAATTTGCTAATTTCTTGTACTTTAGAACTGGCAATTTAGTTATACGAGCCTGACAGTGTAGTACTCGGGGAGCATAAAGGCCATTACTCCAAGTTTTTGTGGATGATGTGAAATGAAGTTAAGTACCTCATTTTAGACTAAGGGAGTTTATGAGTGACCATGCTTAGTCAATACACACCCTACCCTAAATTATTGAATTGTTATTTTGTTTATCTGAACAGTGATACTTTTTCCACGATAGGTAACACAGGAGTTTTGCAGTTAATAACATTAGCGAGTCTATTAAACTGGTTTATTCACAATGGTTGAGTTGTAGTGAGAAATAGTTGATGTGCAGGGTCACAATCATCTAACTCTCCAGAACTGGAATAGTCAGGAAAAAAGCTTCTATCCAAAATCAGTGAATAAAACATCTCTATCACATTTTATTTACTTTTTCTGATAAGAACCTCCTTAATGATGCAATTTAATTTGTCTCCGTGAAAAGGAGAGTCTTTAAAACAGTAGATTAAAAATCTGGGATAGTACTGTTGCATGCAGTCATTACATATTGACTGAAGAGTCCTTTCTGGATTATATATTTTTCCCTTCCCTTGTTTTGCGTTTAAGGTTGAAAATGCAGTTTTGCATGTGTTTGTGTTACATCATGTTACCAAATAGATTGTTATGTGCAGAAGTTTAACTGTGAAAAACACTAATAGAATCTGAAATCCTGTAATGATTTCCTAGTTTTACTGTGTTTCTTCTCTTAAACCTCATTTTGATATTGCTTATCCAGCCACAGCTGTAACTACAGCTTTAATTTACCTAAACTAAAATAGTTTTTAATTTAGGTACTGTTACTGGGGAAGTGTTACTGGCCAGAAATTTTTATGATTGGCTGAATATCATTAATTCTGCTTGCGTTATCAGTCTGTGTGTCTGTATATAATGTAAGGAGAACTGACATATGTATAATTTGAAAACCAATTTGCATATCAGGCAGAAAAAAACCAGCTTTTCAAGTTCTTAGCTTGGAGAGTGAGTAAAACACAGTAAGATGATGTAGATCGTGGTATTATTATAAAAGGAGAAAACCCCAAAGCTTTGCAGCTTTTAATCCAGCACCTTATCAGCAGAGAACCTTTCTGCTCCCTTTGGCTACTCAGGTAACATGCACAGCTTTGAATCATAGAATTGTTTTGGTTGGAAAAGACCTTGAGATGGAGACCAACCGTAGATCATGGAGTTCAACCACTACACAGCTTACAAGGCTTGTACCTTTTGACTCTTGAAATTCTGTGAATGATTAACTAATTGTTTATTAAATTGATAAGAAATTAATTGCTAAGAAACACCTTTTCTACCTACTGCTTGAGAGATCTTGGTCACATTTGTAGCAGAAGTTTTAACAATTAGGTTGAAAAAGTTTTTGAAGTTAACTACTAGAATTGCAATACACTGTTTTTGGGAAATTACATGCAAACTGATATTTTTAAAGAATGTGTTCTTACAGTCTGTTGGTTATGCTTTGCCTTCATGATATATTATGTATACAATATAACAATATGTCATATGTAAAATATGTAACCATATATTTTGCATTTAACTTTGAACTTGCCATGTAGGTCTCACTGAATTTGTGTGTAAGGTTATACCTTAGACAGATTATACCTTGGTCTCTAAAATGTCACGTACTTGATTGAGGGAGTCTTAAGGTTTCTTTTAGTTTCTACAGTGAAAGATTGATATATAACGCTTGCTCATGATTTCCCAGAAGCACCTGCTGAAACATGCAGGCTGAAACTGGAGAAAGTGAAGGAAATCTTATTTATCTGATTTAGACAATGAAATTTTTTTTCAGAGGGATTAAAACTAAAAAAAAATGTTAAACCTATGTTTGAGAATTAACTGGGGAGAAAAACTGAAAAGTTTTGGATAAGAATGGTGTTTCCTTTTCGGTTGGGTGCTACCTAATGTGGAATCTATTCTTCTTGAACTCAGTTGCTAGTGGAGCTGTGGTTCATTGTGAATAGTATAAAAACTTACACAGTCTATGATTCTTAATGATCAAGAAGGAAAGAATAGTAGAGAAAAATAATACATCTAAAAATGTCATTATGTTAAAAAATTGAAGTTGGTTCAGTAGCAACAAAGTACTGGAAGCATTTCTTAAAGCAGTGTTTTCCCATTTCTTTTTCTTCTTCGTTTTCTACTATCCCATTTTTTAAATCCTTTTCAAGTTTACTCCTGTAAAGATCTTCATGTGACTAGAGACTTAAGAAACCATTCTTTTGCATGGGTGTTGCAAAACTTGCATTGACCTAAGTGAATTTTTACAGGTCAGTTAATATCTCAGCAGCTTCCCTGTACAGAAGGCTGAAATGTGCTCCATACCAGAGTGGTGAGCTACCAGCAGTACAGTGGTCACCTTTTCCTAAATGGTGTGTCAGATTAACAATACAATAGAAATATCATACAGTATGCCGCCATTAACAAAAGTACAGTAACTACATTAAACTGAGAGCAACTACTTTGTTCTGCTTTACTCTCTGCTCTAGTCAGTGGACTGTCTGACCTCCAGTTCCAAACTTTTTTTGATTTTTTAGAACTTTCAGATTGCAGTCTATTTACAATTATCTCTCTGTAATTAAATTAAAATAAGCAATGAAACCAAATCATACCAGAATTTACAGACTTTGGAAGTGCTTGTTTTCAATAAAATTGATCACACATCAATATATTGAGGTACTGGAGCGGGTCCAGAGAAGAGCAACAAGGCTGGTGAAGGGACTGGAGCACAAGTCCTATGAGGAGAGGCTGAGGGAGCTGGGGTTGTTCAGTCTGGAGAAGAGGAGGCTTAGAGGCGATCTCATCGCTCTCTTCAACTACCTGAAGGGAGGTTATAGCCAGGTGGGGGTTGATCTCTTCTCCCAGGCAACCAACAATAGGACAAGGGGACATGGGCTCAAGCTCTGCCAGGGGAGGTTTAGGTTAGATGTTAGGAAGAAATTCTTTACAGAGAGGGTTATCAGGCATTGGAACAGCCTACCCAGAGAGGTGGTGGATTCACCATCCCTGGAGGTTTTTAAAAAGAGATTGGACGTGGCCCTTAGTGCCATGATATAGTAATTGGAGTTGGATCAGGGGTTGGACTTGATGATCTTGGAGGTCTTTTCCAACCCAATCTATTCTATGATTCTATGATTCTATGAAATTTTGTGATGTTAATTTCCATAAAAATGGAAGAAGGGAGATAAGTGTAAGGATGATGACATTGCACAAACTTTATGTCTTGTTTGCAGAATTGAAGCATAAGAATTTTTTTGTTAAAGGCTGGAAATAACCACCTGCAGTTTAATGGTCAAGTGCCTCTTCCTGTTCACCACATCTCATATTGATCATGAATCTTTGTGTACTACCCTTTAAAACTCAAGACAACTTTCTGGTCCTTTACAGGCCAGTGAACAAGTCTGCAGGACACATAAATATTTCTGAGAAATATTGCTGCTGAAACCCAGGCTTTATTTCTGCCTTAATAGAAGTGGTACTTAATTTCTAGTATTTACTAGTGCTGTTATTTGTGAATCGTAAATCATCTTGGGTCATTAACCTTTTTGAAGAGGATTACCTGACAGTTTTGGAGGTGTGCTGGCTGGGTCTGATCCTTCATCTGCCCTGTAGGTGCTATGTGATCTCACTTAGCATAACTTGCTCCATAACCTTGCCGGGCATCTAGGTCATACTGACAGGCCTGTGGTTTCCGAATGCTCCTTCTGGCCCTTGTTATGGATGGGTGTTGCACTGGCCAGCTTCCAGTCATCTAGGAGTAATAAAGAATATTTCATCCACCTCTTCATCCTGGTTGGGTGATCTACAGCAGATTCCCTCCAGGATGTCAGCCTTGCTGGACTTCCCCCTGATTCTTACCCATAGGCACTCAACCTTATCGTCACTGACCTCAAGTTCTGTAGGGTCAGGAGACTTCCTAACATACAGAGGCACCCGTCCACCTCTGCTATCTCTTCTGAAGAGCATGTAGCCATCCATTGCATTGCTGTGCCGTGCTCCTGTTTGCCTGCACCGGTCGCTCACACTCCCTGCAGCTATTTTAGTCTCCCACAGGTGGTCCTGGCAACGTCCCTTGCTCGCCTAATTGGCTGCCAAGAGCTGCTGGGTCAGGCAGAGAGTGAGGCTGCTTCTTGGGAGTCCTTGGGCTTGGGAACCTCCCTGCATAGCTGGAATCGAAAGCTCAGGCTGCAGTCTTACCTTGGTTGCCACTGTTATCTCTGCTGCTGCTGTCACCAACTGAAATAAAAACCTGGAGCCATTTCAGTGAACAGTGAGGATTAAATTGGAAGTGTTCTATATATTCTCTCTATATATTCTATATATTCATGAGTTCCATCTACAAAATGTTACATAAAGGGTTAAAAGATTCAGACCTCACGTGTGAGTTGTTTTCAGTCAGTCTACTCAGGAGACCAAAACTACCTTAAAACGAACTAATAGGGGTTACTTAGCCAGTGAAATATCAGGTGGAGTTTGAGTTTAATTCTCCAGAGGCCACATGGGTAATTCTTGTATAGTATAAAAATAGAAATTATGATAATTTTGCTGACTTCCCAGCCTCCAGTAGTAGTAATTTGGTTAAGTCTTAGGTGTTTTTCTCTAAAGTAGTACCAGAGAAAATGGCCAGAGGCTGCCACTGTTTTGCTGTGCTGCAAAACAGTGTAAGGAAATTAAAATAAAATAAAAAAAAAAAAATTGTAGTGATTGTATGGGGGTTTTTTTATGTGGATACAGTGTATGGTGTTATTATGTATATATATATATGTGAATATATTATGTATATTGTCAGGTGTGTAGGAACAACCAGGGTATTTGACAGTCGCTAAACATTGAGATATGAGTGTTTGAAGTGACCAATTTCCCAATACAGACCAATTTTTGATAAGGTGGTAGAAACAGCTGAAACAAAAATTGTCTGCTTTAGATCACCAGATAGTCTCTGGAGTAGTTGGAGGTGAGAGGCATTTCATCAGAGTAATTTTAATCATTGATGATAAAGTCCCATGACCTTTCTCTGTTTTTGTGGGTTTTGTTTCTTTGTTTGGGGAGGAGGGGAGGTGGGGTTTGTTTTGTTTTTGTTTTTTTTTTGTAGCTCTTTGCCTATGTACATCTGGGTTCAGGTATACATCTCAGGTTTAAATCATTACTGTATAATATTTAAGATTTGGACAGAAGAATTCAGTGTATCTGTGCTCTCAAAGATTACATCCCTTTCTCACCACTGCTTCTGTTGACATTCACATTGATGTACTACATTATTGGTCTCTTCTCCTAAGGTAGCAATAGGAGCAGGATTAATCCTAGTTTTTCTTGGCATTTATGGAATAGGTGTTTCTCTTGATCTTTGCACAAAGCAGTGGGGATAGCATGTAAGGAAACCTGGCTAATGAATAGAACTGAGAGAAAAGGAAAGCAGTAAGAAATAAAATAATTGAATTTGAGAAAAGGTTTTTCAAAACACCGTTTTGAAGAGTTTCCAGTAAAACAGTAGTAGGAAAGGAGACATGTTAGTTTTTGCAGTTGAAAATACGTGGGAGGAGGGAAAGGGAGAGAAAGAACTGGTTAGTGCCTTTCTCCCATTTCTCAATCCAGCTCTTAATTGCATTAGAAAATTGAAATACAGATTTCTTCTTGAGTACTCCGTTTCAGGATAAGATTAGGTCATCTCATTCTTATCCTCTTATTTGTGTACTATATTGTCTTTTTCCATTGAAATGAATAATGAATCAGAGACAGTGCTGTGAGAGCAGTAGCTTTCAGTGGCAGTAAGCCACTGAAACAGTTCAGCTGTTACATGGAACCTTATCCTGTGCTTTGTGTCAGCACCTTTAGTGCTACTACTCTCACTCAGCATCTCTGATTCTCAGGTTTTCCTGCCCTTATTGTTCTGTATGTTAATTTCTATTTATTATTGCTGTTTCTTGATGTTAATTTAGAGAAAACCATGGGACAAACTATTGTCAACTGATCATACTATTTCTTGCTCCTTTTTTCCTGTTTATGTACACAATACGGTAAACTGTTTAAATTCTTTTAGATTGTGAATAATCTAAATTTAAAATATATGAGTAACAGTGAAGTGGTTCAGACTCCTGCTTCTGTGTCTTTATTCTAAACCTACAATGCTGAATTTTGGTAAGATTACCACCCTAATGCAAAAGTAAATGAAACCCAGATCTTCCTGATATATAAAACATACATTTTTTAGGGTTAAACTTCTGTTGTCAAAGTCTGATAGCATAATGTTTTTGTGTATTTACAGAGGCATATTTGCACTTTGCTGCAGGAAGTCACATGCAGCGACTGTAGCTCAGCTGATGCATGGGAACCTGAACATGAGACCTAAGTCAGAATATTGTCAATATGTAGATAGAGGAAACCTTGAAGACCGCAATTCTTCTGCTCAACTGAATTAAAACTCATTCAGCAATTCATCAGGAAAATAATCAAATCCATTCCTGAAATAAGCAGTTTTTCAAAAGTGGTGAAAGAGTAGCTCATTATCTCAGCCATGTGGCTGCCTTTTAAAGCAAAAGTTGCAATAACTTTTTGGTCTGAGGGAAGATGGGATAATTTGTGGGTATATAAAGTAGGTAAATACATTTCTGTTTACAAATTTATATAAATAGTTTATACAAGTTGTACCTTGTCCATGACAATCAGCAAGTGTTCTGTGCTTTTCAAGGAGAGTATTGTTCAAAAAAGATACCAGGGTGGAGAATGCAAAGGACTTGTGAAATATCTAGGAAATGTAGTTTGTATACAGGAGGCAGAACAAAGCATTTGACTATTAGTGAACAAGGTAAATGATAGAGGAAGCTGGCGTTATTGACAGTGTGGAGGAGGTGGAGTGAAGTGTAATGTGAGACAAAGCATGTAAGTGATATGTAACATCAAGTGGGAAAAACTGCAAAATCTTGCAGCTGTAACGTTGTGGGGTAGATATGGAAGCTGTTTGAAGACAGAACACAAAAAGGTGGGCTCAAAATGCACTGAAGACAGTTGTAACAGTGAATTATGCTGTGGGCCATGAAGACAAATCAGTCTGAAAACAGCATCTAAATCACATGATCAGCTGAAAAAAAAAGATGCTGACAAACTGGAGCAAGTGCGACAGAGGGCTACTGAGATGGCTCGGGGGCTGGAGCATGAAATTTAGAAGGAGAATGTGAGCTTTGGTTACCCTGGTGAAGAGAGAGCTAAGAGGGATTGAAATACTGTCTTTAACTAACTAATAATGACCATTTCTGTAGAAGACAAGGCAAACTCCTCTGAAGTGCAAAACATAAGAAGCAACAGCTGCTGTTTGAATAAGGGAAGTACCAATTGGATTTAACAGGGAAAAATTCACAGTGAATCTCCATCCTTGGAAGTATTCAGAATTTTTCTGGGATAGCCCTCTGTAACCTGATGCAACTTTAAAGTTGCTCTAACTTTGAGCTGAGGGTTGGTCCAGATGTCTCTCACACCCTAAATAGACTTATGATTTTGTAAATGGACCTATGATTGTGTTTAGAAATATTATCTATTCTTGGTGGCAACAGGAGTTATCAAGAGAAAGCTTTGTTAAAATACTGGTCCGGTTCAGTCTTACTTGGATGACATATTCAATATAATCCAAGTGTGAATATAAAGCTTCATTTAAGCACAACAGTTCAAAATTATTCTCCTGTCTAAAATAAGTTATATGGTACCTCTCATGGATTTGATGGGATTAGATATTTCAGTTAGATTAAGATGTTTATCTACAAGGTAGCTTTTAAAATATAATTTCAAATTTCTAGAGCCAATTCACTGTATTTGCATATCCATTTTTTAAAATTCTATGTTTAAATGATGCAAGAGTGGGAATAGTTGTACTAAAGTAATTTATCTGGAGGAGTTTCCTACAGGGTGCAACTCAAAGCAATTATTATTATAAATTCAGTTTCTTCTTAATATTTTTATTCTTTATCTCTGGTTCCTCTAGGTGGACTTTTCTTGTAGATAGGGACTGTTGTTATAGCTTTAACTCACTGTTTTTTCACAGTAGTGAAATTTAAAGAATATACTTTAATATTTTCTAAAGAACATACTTTATTTTAGCTACTTAAAAATTTTATGCTGGTAGAGGACCAAATTTTGTAGGTAAAGTGAAAGAAGGAATACACTTTAATGTAAAGCAGTGTTAGACATCAGAAGATTGTTAGTAGGAAATACAAGTTCTGGAGATGAATCCACAAGCTTTCTAAAATAGTGGATTTCTTAAAAAGCTATGAATAACAAAAGAAGTTATCACTTGTGCATATAAAATTGTTATCTATTGTCAACATACTGGAAGTTAGGAATACCTGTCAGGAAACACCTGATGACCTTGAGAGCTGCAGAAATAGAAGCAGGATAAAATTCAAGTGCAAAATGTTGATGGATTTAGAGATTCATTGCTAGAATTTCTGCTGTAAGCAGACAGCTTTTCAAGTGGATATGACAGAGGAAGCATAAGATCTGTGTTTATTAATGTTACTACAACATACCTAAGTCAGTCATCAGTAAAATGAGACTATTAAAAAGCATATGCAGATTTTTAATCTATCAGAAGAGGTGTGTCAGTGCAGAAATATTAAAGTATCCCAATATATGCACTGAGTATATTCATGGTTCCTTTGTGCTCCATGAAAAAATAGTTCAGAGGTTTTCAGGTGTAGAGGATAGTAAGAAGACTGGGAAAATTTATTTTATTTGAAAACTTACTTTTGTAAAAGAGGGCTCTCAGCATAAGTTAAGTGCAGCAGTTTGAACTAACTTGTTTACACAGCTTCTGGGCTACAGCTGGCTCATGTCCAGCCAGCTCAGAGTGTTTAGTGAGTGGTACTCTTAATATTTCACCTATTCATGCACCAATTCCCAAGATTTTCCTCTCTCCTGTTCCATTTCTGAGCTTGTGACTGTGCCTTTTTTTTTTTTTTTTTGAAGCGATTCTCCTGCTGTTAAATTTGTCAAGTCTATACTCAGTGCTTGTGTTCTACAACCCTGTCTTTAGGGGGTTGCAGAGAGATTATGCAAATAAGCTATAAATTTTCTGGAAGGATTCTCATCTGGAAAGAAGAGGAACTACAGGCCAAGACAATGCAAGAAAAAGGAAACATAAACTGCTTGTCAATAATTCTAGTCTGGAAATTTATATAAAGCTCTAAAATGCAAAAGAATGAGAAACTGGAATTACCTTCCAATAAGAATGATGAAGGTGAAATGTTAACTAGTTAAGGAAGAAAAGCTGACGAAATCACTAAATGCTTCAAGTACATTATGTGATATAAATGGTTTGGACTTTTTGGTCGGGGAAATCCTTATTTGTTAAGCAAGAATTGTGATAAATTGTTCAATAATTTCTGATATATGTAGTGTGAAAAGATAAAATATGTAAATAACAAAAGTTACAAGAACCTGAGTGTTGTATAACAAGACTGTTACATTTAGCTGTGTTCAGAGTAATGGAATTACTGTTACACCTTCAGCTCCTGGTAGTTTTATACCTGTCTTTGAAATAGAACTTAATATCTGATTTATTAAGGTGGCCTTCAAAATATATAGTGAACATTATTTTTTACATTGATAACTAAAATTTCTATTCCTTTGGGGTTTTTTCCTGTTGGGAATGCAGAGTCATTGGTCACTAGAAAGTGAGATGAATTTGTCCCCCTCACTTTGCTCAGCTGAAACTTACTATTCATACATAAATTCACTGGTGCTTAATAGGATTAAGGTTTCTGAGTGTCTTAAGGTGGAAATGAAACAAACATTTGTAGTGTTGAACTGTTTTCATTGAAGGATTGTGCAAGTATAATGTAGAACCTGAAGAAGTGGTGTGTTCGAAAGGAGGAACCTGATAAGATGCTGTTGGTGTACACTTGAAAACACGGATGTACTTGCTCTGCATGTTGCTTTTCTTTGAAATGAGTACAATAAGTGGTGGTGTTGTTTTGTATTGATAGTGCTATAGGAGCCATTTCTTGAGGTATGAGAATGGGACTGCTATGTGATTCTCTAAAAAACCCACAGTTAAGACCCGGTTTTGTAAGGCTTACTTTCTAAATGCATATTGTGTTACTTAGTCTCCTCACCAAAACCGTTCCTGTTGCTAAGGTGCATTTCTTTGTTTCAAAGTAATAGGCTTGACTGTTTAATTCCTACTCTAAAGTAGATTTAGTCTGTCTTCATGTATTTTCAGGGGGTGATTTTGTTTGTGAATGCTTTTGTGAATGATTGTGTTTGATAGATTTTGGAAAAGTGTGTGGAAGGAATAAAGGAAGCAGTGTAGTTCTGTGTTTTGTTTCTGTGTATCTTAGGACAGAAGCACCTAGAGCCTTGAACGGATGTACTATCCCATTTCTGTTCAAATCTGAAGAAAAAGTGAGGTATCAAGAGGTCAATTTGACTAACTAAAAATCATGTAGCAAATTAATTTTCCTTCTAGCCAAGCTGGAGACCCAGCCTTTTGCTGTGATTTCAGTCCACATGTTTGGAAATAAAGAATGGATTGGTTATGACAGAGAAACCTGTATTGTATGAAAATCAGAGACCACAAGAGTTTTATCTCCATCTTGAACTGCAGCATTATAACAATGGCAATGGACTTGGTGATGAATCTTCCCTTCTTTGCCCAACAAGGTTAGAGAGCCTCAGCTGAGTAGTGGAAAATACTTCGTGAATTACCCTATGCCAAGAACTTAGTAAACAGAGTAAATGGCATCATGGTGCTTGGCAGTGTCATTATTCTTTACTAGGTGTTAATATAAGGAAAATTTCAGAACCGCTTGTACTCACCAGCATGGAATTTATGTCCCTGGCAGTAGAAAAAGCATGAAAAGTTTCAGAATGCTGATTCTGTTAACACTTAAGTTTTTTTATTAGTTGGAAATTATTTGAAAATACTTCTGAAGAAAAACTTATAAGTTTGGCAGTTACAGAAAGATAAATATTTAACGTTCTTGGAGTTTACAAAATTAATGTGAAACTACGTAAAATTTCTAGTTGTAAAATTTATGTTAATACAAGCAGTTTTAATTGTATCAGTGAATAAATCTGCAACTAAATACAAGTTTAATGAGACTTTGATTATATTACTTTAATATTTAGGTTACTGTTGGTTATACTACCCTCATTTCGTGACTTGCTAAATTGCAACAGCATTTCATCATGAGTCCTGTCCTTTTGAATCGGGGATTTGATAAGCCACCTCTGACTGAGTTAAATTGCTGGTCTGTTCAACTTGCTGACTGTCATGTGTCACTTTCTGTAGTATTTCCCCATCTATTAAGATATGTTTCTTAAGATTGTGAGTGCTATGTGATTCCTGAGCTTGATTTCTTACAGAAAGAAACACAATTGTACCAAATTCTGATGCTTTTCTACCAATCAGCTGTATCTGAAAGAGGAGCATGGTTTGTAATTGGGCTTCGTGAGGGCTGTCTTGGCCAAATGTGGCATGAGTTCTCGTTAGTTCTCCCCTGACATGTCATCTCAGAATAAAATCCATCGTAACTTCACTTTACAGCATTGACCAGCATGCACATAGCACTGAATCAAGAGTAGCATGTTGTGTGTTTATATATAGTATATCTATAACCTGATAGATAAGGGTTATCTGTAAACTTGACAGAAAAGGATAAAAGTCTGAAGTTCAAGTTGGTATGAATGTAGGATACAAAGCTGCATGAAACAAGTTCTCCTTAGTTCTGTTGCACATGGAACAGTTTGTTTTGCTTTTTCTATCTTTCTGTCTCTCTGTACAGAGACAGGGAGAGAAACAGAGAAAGTGTTTATGTCTAGAGCTTCTGATGATACTTCTTTCCATCCTTGACAGAATATTTGGACTATATGGAGTGTGCCAAATTCTCAGATTATGGATTTAAATATTGGTTGATGTAAATTGTTCTGGCAATTCTGGGACACCACTGTGAGAGGGAAAATCTTGCATTGTTAGCCTACTTTTGTTACCAGGATGTGCACTTAAAAAACACAAAAACAATTAAAGAATTCTCTGCTTCCCTAACCTGAAGGCAGTTTTGCAGAGCTGAAATGCAGTTTCTAAATTCTTACATACTTTCTTTCAAAATATAAAAAATCCTTTCTAGTCTGTGATAAAATTGAGTTTTGTGGGTGGAGAAACCTTTCTAACCCAAAGTATGTAGACATTAATTTCCTTTATTCTGGTTACTCTCTTATGTACCAAATTCTGCTTGTTTGTTTGACTTTTTTGAGTTAAATTCTCCAGTGGTTGTTAGAATGATGAAAATTCCATTCTCCTTTACAACTGTGGAAGTAACTACTGTTAGTTTTCATTGGCAGCAAATAGTAGTTTATAAGGTAAACCACTTTGACTTGCCTTTCTCTCCTACTCTGTGTGTTGTGTTTCTTGCAAAAATCAAGTGCTTCAGGTTCTCATAATGTTGAAAATACTCCCCAGTGTGTGTAGGTTGATGAATTTTGTGGGATTTGTAAGGTGAAGATTGAGAGATGTGTTGACTGTTACAGTGTAGAAGTACAACAGCTGACTTTCAGGAGAAGCAGATGACTTACACTGTGGATTCTGCAACTGTGGCTCAGCTCATGTCTGAAAGCTCCAAGAATCATTGGTAGATCCTTATCACCATCATTATTGTCTGTGTAATCTGTGGTTTAAATGTGATTTGTTTATCATGTAAGGTAGAATTTGAAATCATAGAATCGTAGAATATCATCAATGAGTCCAGCTCCTGGCCCTGTGCAGGACACACCAAGAGTCACACCATGTGCCTGAGAGCATTGTGAAAACATTTCTTGAACTCTGTCAGGCTTGGTGCTATGACCACTGCCTTGGGGAGCCTGTTCCAGTGTCCAACCACCCTGTAGGTGAAGAACCTTTTCCTGATTTAACCTAAACCTTCCCTGATGCAACTTTGGGCCATTCCTTCGAGTCCTGTCACTGGTGACCACAGAGAAGAGATCAGTGCCTGCTCCTCTTCTTCCCCTTGTGAGGAATTTGTAGATAGCTATGAGATCTCCCCTCAGTCTCCTCTTCTCAATTTTGAACAAGCCAAATGAGTAATTTCTTAAGGAAGATTCTACATGGAAACAAAAGTCAGTCCACACAAACTGAGATGAAGGACAGACCTTTAGAAGTTGCTGCAGTGACTGCAGGAACTAAGAGGGGCAAAGGAGAAAACAGTACTGGAAGGTCTAAACGTTCAACTCTTTTTTGTTTAGTCCTCAGTAATCTGGTGAGGAAAACCATAAAATTTTCATTCTGTGCTGGCTACTGGTCAGTTCTATAGTTTCTTATAAATTGTGCAGAGTACTGCTGAACAATGTTAAAAATACAGAATAATTTGTGAAACATTCAGTTGTGTCCACAGCTAAAAGAAAATGGTAAGATATCTCAGTATCTGTACAGGGAATGCAAAGCAGCAGTCCAGTAGTTGACAGTGTAATTCTTTGCATCCAGAATCTCTGTAGCTAACATTTAAAACTGCATCTCAGATTACTGAGTAGATAGATTAAAAAAACTAAGAAAGCCAAAGCAAAACTATGTATGCAACCACATAACTATCATATGCTTCAGTCTTGCAAGGGCCAGTATTTGTTTAGCTTTCTGAGATAGAGCTCCAGCTGAAACCAGCAGGAAGTGTGTAAGATAAGTGTCAGAGGATCATGAAAATTTTTTTCTTGGCTACTTGTTGCATACTATAAGTCGATCAGCATTAAACCAGGGGAGACACTCAATTACCCTCTTAAAAGACATTCATCAATCAAGTGAGATACTGAATTGACTGGTGTTTTGGTGGGAAATTTAAATCAAGTAGATAATAAAAAATTTAAGGATTTATCATCCATTTCTTAGAGCTTTGCAAAGATAAGATATTAGTTACACTGAAAAGCTATGATAGAATGTTCAGCATCTTGGAAGAAATCTTACGCGCAGATCTTGGCTGTTCATGGTTGTCACTAGCTCTGGTTCAGTGTTCAGAAGGACAGTAATATTATGCTGAAACTTTAAAATGCCTCGTGTGTCCAGCCAGAATTACTGGAGAAGTTGCACTTATCTATAATTGCAAGTTTTATATATAACAGCTGACACAAAGCATGGGACAATGTAATTTTGAATTTTAATGTGTAAAATTAAATATGTTCTGAGAGATGTTTTTTTTTTGAAAGGCACATTATTACAACTTAGTCAATATCATTAGTCAAGCACTTCAGTGGGATTCCTTGTCCTTACCAGTGGTTTTGGTATTAGATTTTTGTGCTTGTTTTGCAGTGCTTTCTGGGTTTTTTTGGTCTTTAGTGTAGTAAAACCTGAAATCTCATGCATGTACCAGAGGTCTTTGCCTTTTCCTACAGTGTTTTTATATTTACCAATATAAATGGTATTAAAGCTAGCAATTTCATTTTGTAAACTATGGGTGATCAGTTTTCATCAAATTACAGCTTATTGTGGAAGAACATTCTAGTGAATTTCCAGTCTTTTTTACCCCAATTGAACTTTAAATGATGTCTTGTTAAACAATTGAAACTGAAGTAGTTAACCATCCAAATACCTACTCAGTTTAAAGCAAAGCCCCTGTTTTAGGTGGAGTAAGTAGGGACATTATAAACAAAAATAGTAGTTTTCATTTTTTTTTAGCTTTAGGCATTCATCCTCCTCTCCTCTTTATGGTAAGCCTTTGTAGAGAGTTGTTCTGCTCACTGTGTGTTCTTTTTATATTTGGCTTCACTGTCTTGAGGAAGTTTGCATTGTTGCTTCCCTGTGCAGAGCAAAGGAAGTGTACTGAGCCTGGTGTCCTCTGAATTATGGACAGTAATTGTGATGTTTTTCTTTGACTAGAAAGGAAATTGTGAGAACTTGCCATGTGCATTTAAAGACACCTTAGATTCTGCTTAGGAGAGCAATTTCTTTCCTGCACAATACGTATGCAAGTTTTTGGCTTGTCTGCTTGCATAGAATCTTTTAAAAAGTCATTTGCAGTCAGCAAGCTTTCTGAATCAGCACTGTAGAAGGTACGCAAGAATATTTTCACTCAGTATCACGCTGATGTTTTGAAGGGCTGTGATGTTCAGTTCAGGCACAAGGAAGGAGAGATGTCTACTGGAGGGTATTATACTGTACATGTGTGGAGACTGCTGTGCTGTCAGGGCAGGGACTTCTGGAAAGGAGTTTCTTGTTTTTCCTTCATACTTGTTGACCAGAAAAAACTTCGGTTGAAAAAAGTTTTGGCAATGTGTGTTTTGTCATGATCTATACTTAGAGTTTATTCTTGTGCAGTTTTACCTAACAAAGGGTTTCAACATCTTAGAGGAGAAGAACATTGAAAATCACACCACTTCCTTCCTATTAAACTTCTGAACCTAAATAAATCTTCCATCACTATCTCCTTGTACCCTTTTCCATTTCTGAAATCAATGCTGAAAACCCTCAAACCCATGATCTTTGGCAGTGAATGCAAGGCAACTTAAGGCTCTCCATTAGACGCAGGTTTAGAAGGTGTAAGCTCAACTCCTAATGATATTTGGAACTGTGCCTTTCAAGCATTTCCTAAGAAACAGTCATTTAGTTGCAGAGAGGTTTATTCCAGATGCTGTTCACATTCTATTTCTGGTATGGTGTTATTTTGACTGTTTAAAATATTACCGACGCTAGGAGTTTAGATTTTTAGGTTTTAGTTTAGATTTTTTTCCCCTAAATCCACAGAAGAAACAAGTTGTCATTTGCAATTCAAATGAAGTACTGAACCTTTTGTAGGTTAGGCATTTAAACCTCTATTCAGGTAAAGCTGAGTAAATTGCTTAGTGGAAAGAATCATAGCACTTTCAGGTACTATTTTATTTTTATTTTATTTTTAATTTCTCTTCCTGCAAAGTTACCTTTCAGTTGTGGAAAACATGTGAATAAAACCTCAAGTTGGTTGTATGAGCTTGCATTTTCCATTAGTCAGTACACAGGTACAATGGGCCATATACTCAAGTTTAAATGCCTCTTTAGAATATTATTGTATGGGTAAAGTATGTTTTCACCTCTTCATCAAAAATCTTTCTATACTGGAAGAAAGAGAATGTCTTGAACTCTGAACATCTACACTTGTTAGTGATTTAATTTATTCCAACTGTATTTGTTTAGCTTTGTAATTCAGTCCATTTAAATGCAAGGTTGAAAAACTTATATTTGTTTGGGGAAGCATCATGTGATTTTCATGCATTTTTAACATGCATTGTAGAAATGCTGAATTTATTACTGCTCTCCTGTAGTGTTCACCACAGTCCCACAGCATCATGTCTTTTCCCAGCATACCCTAATCCGTGGTACAGCATAGCCTTTTGCCTTACATAGTCCTACCAGACTGCTATCATCATTCACAATCCTCTCCCTATCCCTTATGGATATTTGGAAAATCCTTATCAGGCAGTACACAAGTAAATTTCGTACTTGAAGTTTATGATGCCTCAGTAGAGGTGAAAGACAGAGCGACATTCCTGTAGTTACCTTTAAAATGTTCAGGGGTACATTGACAGTGTATTTTGGTTTGATAGAGAAAAATATCATTCAGTCCTTGTAATTTGTCCAAGAAATTAAGGTGACGTGGGATTGAAGGGGGCCATCCAGGTCATCAAGTTTAGCTCCTGCAATGGCCATAAGGATATAATTGAAGTCTGTTTCAGAAGAAGCCACATAAAATTCACTGTGTACCATTTCAGTTTATCACTTAATTTCATTCTGACAGCATTACCATACAAACTTTTTCCTTTTTTTCCTTTTTCTTTTTTCTTCTTTCCAAAGTTAAGGGGATATCAGTGGTAGGAATTCATCAAGAAGACATCTAACAGTTGTAAGAGATGAGTAGAGTATACAGAGAGTAGTAGTTTCTGTTACTGAAGGTGTCTGAGTCTTGTAGGATTTGCCTCTTTACCTTCTTCTAGTCAGTCTGTCCTCCTTCTTGCTACCCTGTGTGAAATAACACCTTGTGCAATACATGTACCATATGATAATTCCAGTGGGACTAGATACACGAAATTTCTTGTTACAGGAAGTGATGATATTTTCCTTACAAAGTGAGTAGTAAGTTTCTCAAACAAATCATATTTCAGTGTGAAGATTTAAAGGAAAAAATCGTAGCACATCACTGGCTTGTGAGGAAGGCACCAGAGAGTGCTTATTTCAAGTAAAACTCCAAGAGCCTCCAGCCAGCCAACCAACCAACAAAGAAAATCCAGCCCCACCCTTGAACCACAACAACTCACCTTTTTTTGATGGGGAAGAGAGAAAACTTTTATTAATTAATGCTTTTAAAGCAAGATACTTTGTTTGAAAGATAAAGGAATTATTTTAATTGCTTGGAGGTATGCAGTGTGTGTTCATGCTTTTTTGCCTCTTGGAGGCATCTTCTAAAACATGAATGGTGAATTAGCAAGAACTGCTGCTTTTAAGACACTTTCAAAGTACCTTGATGCTTTCCAGAAAGCACAGCTGTACAAATTTTGCATTTTAAAACATTTTATGATTTAAAAAAGCTTCAAGACTGTGTGTTGTGGTGTTAAGCAGGACACATCATAATGCTTTTCTGTCATTTCAGCAAAATTTTGAGAGGAAACAAAATGACCTCTTCATGTTTTTTTTTTTTCTCCTGCTGAACTTTTGATTGAAAGAGTGGTAAAATGCATTATTAATTGACCTAAGTGCTGTTTAGTGTGATGACTGTGCTGTATTTTCTCCATTGCAGACATTTCCTGATACCTACTGAGGATGTTTTGGGAAGTGGAAAACTTAAGTCATGTAACAGAGTGAATTATTTTTTTCAGTAAGAATTGATGTAAGAGAGAAGAGATATGTGGACTTGTGAATAGAATATTACTCATTTTTCACTCTTTACCTCTTATTGATTTATCTCATTTAGCTATCAGATCAAGTGATATCTATCCTGCTGTTTATGATGGCAATCTTAACACACCTGTTCAGAAGGAGGCAACAAGGATGCTAAGGGTAAATATATACCAAGTGTTCCATTTCAAAAATAAAGCAACTGAGATCTTCAGGAACAATGGCACATTCTCAAAAGGCGATGCCTCTGATGATCATTCTCCTGCATCTCCATGTCACACATATCTCACTCTCTATTTTACTGTGTTTCTTTCTGAAGTTCCTGCACATTTCTCCCTACCACTTGGTCCTCCCATTAACATCAACAGGAAAAATTCCTCACTGTCTGCCAAACTTGGCCATTTCAGCTGCAAAACAGAGAATAATTAATAGAACAAAACTGAGGGAATAACAATTGGAGATGCAAGTGTAGAACAGTGCATAAAGTGATGGATTACAGAGTATTCCTGTAGGGTTTGGGGTTTTTTGGTTTGGGGTGGTTTTTTTCAGTTGTTTAACTTACATTCCAGCTCTTCTCTGAAATAGAGCACTGTCCTTTCTACTTCTTACCTGCTGAATAGTGTTAGACAACCATGAAAGGTCTTGTGCCTGGTAGATCCAGTAGTTATACCAAAACAGTTCTGTGGGCAATTAAGTCTGTACTGGCATTTTGTAATTCATGTATATACCATTGGTCAGCTGAAAGCAAAAACCTCCTATTGCAGCTGATGTTTCAAGAGAGACTAATTTTCAGGGGGTACAGTGTAGTTTCTATTTTGAGGTTGGAATGTTTCAGTATGTATTTATCCTTCAAGTTTTAAAAATATATTGTAATACATTGGTGTAGCCCAACAGTCTTTTAATAATGAATTTATGATCTGATAAATCTTAGGACTGAAGTATGTGAAAGAACACTAAACATTCTGGATTTAAATACACCTGTATGACTTTTTCTTTTTTATATGCTTTACTTCCATAATGTGTAACATTTGCTTTCCTAGCTGAGTAATTAAAGCAGCAGTATTAGATTTTAAACCTTTTTAATTTATCATTAGTAACAAGACTTGAGGAAACGGCATAAAGCTGAGTCAGGGAAAGTTTAGGCTGGGTGTGAGGAAATGGTTCTTTGCCCAGAAGGATAGTTGGGCACAGGAACAGACTCCTCAGGGCAGTGGCCACAGCACCAAAGCCTGTCTGAGTTCACAAAGTGTTTGACAACACTCTCAGGCGCATGGTGTGATTGTTTGTGTGTCCTGCACAGGGTCAGGAGTTGGACTCATTGATCCTTTGGGTCCCTTTCAGTTTAGCATATTCTGTGACTCTGCTTGTTATGGAATAACCATATTGCAATTCCCCCTTGCATTTCACTTTTTCTCCCAGTGGACACCCTCTCTGTATATACTAAATTTCTCCTCATGCTTGTAACTTTATTTTGGCCTTTTTCTTTCTTTGGTTTGTAAAATTAGATTTCCTAATGGAAAGCAGTATTTCAGATAAGGAGATGATATTAATGCATCATATGGTTTATGGGAAACTTTTGTGGACACATTTGTTATGAATTTTATGTTTGTGGTGTTTTCTTGGTGGTCCTCATAAAGGTGCTTTTGCTAATGGGTAATTTCTGTCAGTGAATTGATACAGAATATATAAAATTGCTTTTAATAGAACATGTTGAACAGTGCTTTTTTATAGCTAAATGTTTAAATGCAGAGTAAATGCAAGTAATCAGAGGAGAACAGATTACTTTCTGGCTGCCTGCTCTTTTCTTTTTTTTTTTTTTTTTTAAGACAGTTTGCACCTCTCTTCCCTAATTTGTATATATCTTATACTTGTTAGAGGCAGACTGGGAATATCTGCACTCTTGAGCAGTAGACTGTGAAAGAGGAAAGTTTTGTCAGATTTTTGCAATGAAGGATAGACCACTTCTCACTCACTTTAGCCCCCTCAATCATGGCTAGGCTTCGTTAATTAAGATTTGGGAAGGGCTCTACCCACGTTTGTTACAAGAGCACTGGTGGCTAAAAAGGCCGATAGGAGATAGGCACGTATGGTTGCAAAAGGCACAGTAGAAAGACTCCTTAGATGGTAAATTCTGCAGGGCACGATTCTTTCTGCGTTGTCTTTTCTCCTCCAGAGTGATCCTGCGTGTGTTCTCAAAAGCATCAGCAGCGTTACAGATGGTGTGTCTCCAGACGTCCCAGTTGGAGGCCAGAGTAGACCAGTTATGTTGATCAATATGGCCAAGGCTGAGATGTTGTTTCAGGGAGCCCTTGTATCTCCTCTTCAGGGCTCTTCTCTTGTGGCAGCCAGTGGCAAGTTCACCATAGAGCAAGATCTTAGGGAGGCGGTGGTCCTTCATCCTTGAGACGTGCCCTGCCCAATGCAGCTGTGTTCTCAGCAACATGGCCTCAATACTTGTGACTGCTGCTTGTTCTAGAACAGATGTATTGGTCACATAATCTGACCAGTGGATGTTTAGGATTGAACGGAGACAGCGTTGATGGAAGCGTCCTAGGAGACGCACGTGGTGGCGGTAGATGACCCATGATTCAGATCCATATAAGAGAGTAGACAGCACAAAGGCTCTGTAAACACTGATCTTGGTGCTTTTCTTCAGGTGTTTATTACACCATACGCTTTTATGAAGCTTACGGAAAGCACTGTATGCCTTTGTTAACCTGTTGTCTATCTCTCCGTCAATCTTACCATCCGAGGAGATGAGGCTACCTAGGTAATTAAACTGCTGGACTGATTTGAGCTCTGATTCACCAATGGTGATGTGGGGATGATGGAAGAATTCCTGAGGTGCAGGTTGGTAGAGAACTTCAGTCTTCTTTAAGCTGACTTCCAGCCCAAAGAGCTCAGCAGCGTCTGCAAAGCAGGATGTTAAACGCTGCAGAGCTACTTCCGTGTGGGCAACAAGGGCGGCGTCATCAGCATAAAGCAGCTCCCGGACAAGATGGTTTAAGGTCTTAGTGTGGGCCTTCAGTCACCTTAGGTTGAATAGGCTTTCATCAGTATGATATCGAATGTAGATACCGTCCTGATCATCGAGGTCTGCCATGGCCCTTTGGAGCATCATGCTGAAAAAGACTATGAATAGGGTTGGTGTGAGAACTCAGCCTTCTTTCACACCCTTGGTTATTAGAAAGGGCTCAGAAAGTGTGTTGCCATATCTGACTTGACTGTACTGATCCACCGGAAGCAAAATGATCATTTTGAGGAACTTGGGGGGACAACCTAAACATTCCAAAATCTGCCACAGACCTTTTCTACTCACAGTATCGAAAGCCTTGGTGAGATCAACAAAGGTTACATACAGTCCTTTGTTCTGTTCCCTACACTTCTCTTGCAGTTGTCTGAGAACAAATACCATGTCTGTGGTACTCCTGTTGGCTCTGAAATCACATTGGCTTTCAAGTAGGATTCCTTCTGCAATGGCAGAAGTATTCTTGCCAGGATTTTGCCAGCGATGGAGAGCAGAGTAATACCTTGGTAATTTGAACAGTCTGATTTAGTACCTTTCTTCTTATACAAAGTGATGATGACTGCATCTCGAAGGTCTGATGGTAGTTCACCTAGTTCCCAACAGTGCACCACAAACTCGTGAAATTTAGCATGGAGTGCAGGGCCCCCATGTTTCCAGACTTCAGGTGGAATTCCATCAACCCCAGCTGCCTTGCCAGTTTTCACCTGCTGAATGGCCTTGAGGGTTTCTCCCAAAGTGGAGGCAATATCCAATTCATACTTCACCGGTAGCTGTGTAATGCACTGAATGGCTGAGTCTTGCACTACACAGCTAGTGCTGAAAAGAGTCTGAAAATGTTCAGACCATCGATTCAGAATGGAAGTTTTATTTGTGAGAAGCGTTTGACCATCTGCGCTGAGTAAAGGGCTTTGGACCTGGTGTGTAGGCCCATTTGCTGTTATCGGGGCCTCATAGAATCCTCCGTGATCACCCGTGTCTGTGCATAATTGAGTTTTTTCTGCTAGACTGATCCACCACTTGTTCTGTATGTCACAAAGTTTCTGTTGGAGCTTGCTGTGTGCAAGACAAAAGGCTGCTTTTCTTACGTGACAGGATGGCAGTGCAAGGTGTGCTTGGTGGGTGGTTCTCTTCTTCCTCAACAATTCCTGGATCTCTTGGTTGTTTAACCCCCTAAATTATATAGAAATAATTTAAAGTTATTTTTATTTTTATTATTCTTTTTTACTGATCTCAGAGCTTCTTCTGCTAGTTTTCTAGTTTTGAAAAGACATGTACTATTAAATGATGTGGTTAAAGAGAGAGGAAATGGTGTGTGGCAGACTTTGATAATGCCTTTGAAGGTATTGCTGAGTTTCTGGTATGTGTCTATGCTAAACTCTGATCGCTTACTCCTTTTTTCTTTATTTTTTCTGTACCTTAATCAGCTTTTAGTTTATTTGACTCCCTCTGCTTGGGCATCAGTTTCTCTTGCAAAGTATCTTATAAGTTGTTCTAGAAACCATTTTAAATCAGTTTTATGTATTCAGAAAAACTGTCTGTAGTCATACTTGTCAAACTTAAATAATTGCAGGTAAAATGCCATGACTTGGAATCTTCATGACTAGTTTTAAAGTTTGGTTTCTGAGTATCATAATTACATGTTTATTAGGTTTTATGTTTAATGGGCATTTAAACTACTTTTTCAAATACTGAAATTAGGACTTGGTATAACAATTATAAGGTCATTCACTGTTTTTTGAAAGAACTATGCAGTTTTGACCATTGTGTATCCCTTGAGAGATTATTCTTCCAAGTTTGAGTTTTTCAGTTTGTTCTTTGATCTTCAGTCCGTTTGAAATTGTCAGATGAATGCCACCAAATCCTTGCCATTAATCACACTGCTTGAAGCAGCTCCTGCATTTTCGGTAGACTCCTATATTTGTCATCAAAATGTGCTAAGAACTGGGAAACTGTCCTACAGTTCTTGTCAGGACTCTAATGATGGTGTGAAATTTGGTCAATTGCCATATGATAGTCAATTCTTCTGTAGATGGAGATGTTTTTGGTTGCCTGATATTCTGGTACTTAGCAGTGCTGCTGTTGTCTAAAAGCCAGGTGTATTTGCCTTGGTCTTAACTGGTAAGACTGTCCTGCAGGAATCCCAGGCACAAGAGGCCAGCTGGGAAGTCTGAAGGAATGAAGACTTACCGTTTGTAAAGGAGGTTCATGCTAGGGAGCATTTCAGCAAACTGGATATGCAGAAGTCCATGGGACCTGGTGAGATACATCCATGGGTGCCGAGGGAGCTGGCCAGTGTCAGTGTGAGACCATTCTCAGTAGTCTTTGAAAGGTCGTGGTGGTCAGGGGAAGCAGAAGAAAATCCATTTAGGGGAAAATCTGTTTGCTTAATTGGCATATGAGGGGCTGTGAAAACTGCCACTGGACTTGCTCTGGCAGGTCAATGTCCTTCCTGTGCTGAGGAC